>NW_027137078.1:187500-190000 GCF_040869045.1 Eurosta solidaginis | reverse complement strand
AGTGTCTGTTAGCTTCGCTTAGTGGTTTTGTATGGCTGACCAAAGTTTTCATACGTTTAAGTGTCTTTAGCTTGCACTTCTTTAGCAGCAACACATTTTTTAAGTATTTTGAAAATTTCAAAACTTTCATATAAGTAGATGTTAGTACTTGTATGAAACTTTGTCAGTGTCTGTTAGCTACGCTTAGTGGTTTTGTATGGCTGACCAAAGTTTTCATACGTTTAAGTGTTTTTAGCTTGCATTTCGATAGTAGCAACACATTTTCGAAGTATTTTAAAAATTTCAAAACTTTCATATAAGTAGATTTTAGTACTTGTATGAAACTTTGTCAGCGTCTGTTAGCTACGCTTAGTGGTTTTATATGGCTGACCAAAGTTTTCATACGTTTCTTAAAATTGTTTTCTGACCCGCTCACCTCACATGACGAAAAATGTATGAAGATACAAACTTTCATACAAGTACAAGATACAAACTTTCATACAAGTACAAAGTTTCATACAAGTAGAAACTTTCATACAAGTACAAACTTCCATACAAGTACAAAGTTTCATACAAGTAGAAACTTTCATACAAGTACAAACTTCCATACAAGTACAAAGTTTCATACAAGTAGAAACTTTCATACAAGTACAAACTTCCATACAAGTACAAAGTTATATACAAGTAGAAACTTTCATACAAGTACAAACTTCCATACAAGTACAAAGTTTCATACAAGTACAAACTTCCATACAAGTACAAAGTTTCATACAAGTAGAAAAAAGTTTCATACAAGTACAAACTTCCATACAAGTACAAAGTTTCATACAAGTAGAAAAAAGTTTCATACAAGTACTTGTATTTATAATATAATTTTCATACATTTTTATATGTGCGCGGCCTCAGTGCAATGCTAGTTTGCGCTTCGTTAGTCGCAACACATTACAAAAGTATTTTGAAACTTTTAAAACTTTCATATATATACTTTCATATATATATGTTATGTTCGGACCTGTTAAGTTTTCTTGTGTTGAGTCAAATTATGCCGCAGGCTCCACTCCTGATAGTGCCCTTCCGTCAATTCCTTTAAGTTTCAGCTTTGCAACCATACTTCCCCCGGAGTCCAAAAGCTTTGGTTTCCCGGGAAGCGACTGAGAGAGCCGTAGCTACACCCAATCGCTAGCTCTAACTTTCGTTCTTAGTTTTTATAGAGGATTTGTCGCACCTAACAAACGCCTCTTTATATATAATTTTCATACATTTTTATATGTGCGCGGCCTCAGTGCAATGCTAGTTTGCACTTCGTTAGTCGCAACACATTTTAAAAGTTAGTTAACGAGGCATTTGGCGATCTTAAGGGAGTCATAATTACTCCCGCCACCGTTTACCCGCGCTTACTTTAATTTGGACACCGTAACATTACGTTCGGTTCATCCCACAGCGCCAGTTCTGCTTACCAAAAGTCGCCCACTGGGCACATTATATCATATAACTTCAACCTTCATATCAAAAAAGGTGAGGTTCTTACCCATTTAAAGTTTTTAGTTGTAGATGACCATACGATCTGCATGTTTATCTAGAGTTCAACCAATATAACAATCTATAAAGATCGCTTGGTTTTAGTCTAATAAAAGCACACGTTCCATAAGGTCCGTGTTTATATTATTGCATGTATTAGCTCTAGAATTACCACAGTTATCCAACTAACTGTTAATGATCGATCTATGGAACCATAACTGATGCCTTTTGCGGTTTCACTTTTAATTCGTGTGTACTTAGACATGCATGGCTTAATCTTTGAGGCAAGCATATAACTACTGGCAGGATCAACCAGAATTATATTTAAAAAATATAATAAAAATTATATTTTTTGTGTTTAATGTAAATAATATTACTCTGCATATGCAAACAATTTAAATAATGAAAGTGAACAAGTTATATATATATGAGCTTCGCTAATATATTTTGTGTAAGCGGCCTAGGTAAGGAAAACCTCACTTACTTTCATTGGTCGCTTAAAACACATCTGTATAAATATATCGACTTTATTAGCCCAAATATAATAAAGTTCAGCTAACAAAATTTTTGTTGCTTTATTTGTGCTGTGCTTCATTGTAATATTTCATTTACATTTTTCTCTTTGTAAATAATACTACCGTACAAGCAACAATTTAAATAATGAAAGTGAGCAAGTTATATATATATGAGCTTCGCTAATATATTTTGTGTAAGCGGCCTAGGTAAGGAAAACCTCACTTACTTTCATTGGTCGCTTAAAACACATCTGTATAAATATATCGACTTTATTAGCCCAAATATAATAAAGTTCAACTAACAAAATTTTAGTTGCTTTATTTGTACATTATTATAATATTTCATTTACATATTTCTCTTTGTAAATAATACTACCGTACAAGCAACAATTTAAATAATGAAAGTGAACAAGTTATATATATATGAGCTTCGCTAATATATTTTGTGTAAGCGGCCTAGGTAAGGAATACCTCACTTACTTTCATTG
>NW_027137078.1:160000-177500 GCF_040869045.1 Eurosta solidaginis | reverse complement strand
ACATGTTATTTTTTATATGTGCGCGGCCGCAACACATTTTAACAGTATTTTGAAAATTTTAAAACTTTCATATATGTACTACTTAGTACTTGTATGAGAAACTTTCTCATACTAAAATTTGACAGTTAGTTTAGAATATGAAAACCAATATATGATCAACATTTTCTAATTTAACTAACAGTCTTACTAGGAATTATATCAAATATCAACACTTGATGTATTAATATTTGATTTAATAAGCTTAAATTTGCTTATTTTTACTTAGTTTTGCTTAGCTAAAACTAATTTTCATACATTTTTATATGTGTGCGGCCTCAGTGCAATGTTACCTCCTTGCACTTCATTGGTCGCAACACATTTTTCGTATGAGAAATTTTCTCATACTAAAATTTGACTGTTAGTTTAGAATATGAAAACCATTATATGATCAACATCTTCTAATTTAACTAACAGTCTTACTAGGAATTATATCAAATATCAACACTTGTTGTATTAATATTTGAGTTAATAAGCTTAAATTTGCTTATTTTTACTTAGTTTTGTCTTCACTTTTTCATTTCTGCTAGGAAACTTTCATACAAGCAACCATTTTTATAGAGTACTTGTTGCCGCAGCTCTAACAAGCGCCTCTAAAATTTGACTGTTAGTTTAGAATATGAAAACCATTATATGATCAACATATCCTAATTTAACTAACAGTCTTACTAGGAATTATATCAAATATCAACACTTTGATGTATTAATATTTAATTTAATAAGCTTAAATTTGCTTATTTTTACTTAGTTTTGCTTAGCTAAAACTAATTTTCATACATTTTTATATGTGTGCGGCCTCAGTGCAATGTTACCTCCTTGCACTTCATTGGTCGCAACACATTTTTCGTATGAGAAATTTTCTCATACTAAAATTTGACTGTTAGTTTAGAATATGAAAACCATTATATGATCAACATCTTCTAATTTAACTAACAGTCTTACTAGGAATTATATCAAATATCAACACTTGTTGTATTAATATTTGAGTTAATAAGCTTAAATTTGCTTATTTTTACTTAGTTTTGCTTAGCTAAAACTAATTTTCATACATTTTTATATGTGTGCGGCCTCAGTGCAATGTTACCTCCTTGCACTTCATTGGTCGCAACACATTTTTCGTATGAGAAATTTTCTCATACTAAAATTTGACTGTTAGTTTAGAATATGAAAACCATTATATGATCAACATCTTCTAATTTAACTAACAGTCTTACTAGGAATTATATCAAATATCAACACTTGTTGTATTAATATTTGAGTTAATAAGCTTAAATTTGCTTATTTTTACTTAGTTTTGTCTTCACTTTTTCATTTCTGCTAGGAAACTTTCATACAAGCAACCATTTTTATAGAGTACTTGTTGCCGCAGCTCTAACAAGCGCCTCTAAAATTTGACTGTTAGTTTAGAATATGAAAACCATTATATGATCAACATATCCTAATTTAACTAACAGTCTTACTAGGAATTATATCAAATATCAACACTTGATGTATTAATATTTGAGTTAATAAGCTTAAATTTGCTTATTTTTACTTAGTTTTGCTTAGCTAAAACTAATTTTCATACATTTTTTATATGTGCGCGGCCTCAGTGCAATGCTAGTTTGCACTTCGTTAGTCGCAACACAAAGTTTTCATACGTTTAAGTGTTTTTACCTTGCATTTCGATAGTAGAAACACATTTTTGAAGTATTTTGAAAATTTCAAAACTTTCATATAAGTAGATGTTGGTACTTGTATGAAACTTTGTCAGTGTCAGTTAGCTACGCTTAGTGGTTTTGTATGGCTGACCAAAGTTTTCATACATTACCTAAAATTGTTTTCTGACTCGCTCACCTCACATGGCGAAAAATGTATGAAGATACAAACTTTCATACAAGTACAAGATACAAACTTTCATACAAGTACAAAGTTTCATACAAGTAGAAACTTTCATACAAATACAAACTTCCAAACAAGTACAAAGTTTCATACAAGTAGAAACTTTCATACAAGTACAAACTGTACTTGTATGGAAATTTGTACTTGTATGAAACTTTGTCAGTGTCTTTTAGCTTCGCTTAGTGGTTTTGTATGGCTGACCAAAGTTTTCATACGTTTAAGTGTTTTTAGCTTGCATTTCGTTAGCAGCAACACATTTTTTAAGTATTTTGAAAATTTCAAAACTTTCATATAAGTAGATGTTAGTACTTGTATGAAACTTTGTCAGTGTCTATTAGCTACGCTTAGTGGTTTTGTATGGCTGACCAAAGTTTTCATACGTTTAAGTGTTTTTAGCTTGCATTTCGTTAGCAGCAACACATTTTTTAAGTATTTTGAAAATTTCAAAACTTTGATATAAGTAGATGCTAGTACTTGTATGAAACTTTGTCAGTGCCTGTTAGCTACGCTTAGTGGTTTTGTATGGCTGACCAAAGTTTTCATACGTTTAAGTGTTTTTAGCTTGCATTTCGTTAGCAGCAACACATTTTTTAAGTATTTTGAAAATTTCAAAACTTTCATATAAGTAGATGTTAGTACTTGTATGAAACTTTGTCAGTGTCTTTTAGCTTCGCTTAGTAGTTTTGTATGGCTGACCAAAGTTTTCATACGTTTAACTGTTTTTAGCTTGTATTTCGTTAGCAGCAACACATTTTTTAAGTACTTTGAAAATTTCAAAACTTTCATATAAGTAGATGTTAGTACTTGTATGAAACTTTGTCAGTGTCTCTTAGCTTCGCTTAGTGGTTTTGTATGGCTGACCAAAGTTTTCATACGTTTAAGTGTTTTTAGCTTGCATTTCGATAGTAGCAACACATTTTTTAAGTATTTTGAAAATTTCAAAACTTTCATATAAGTAGATGTCAGTACTTGTATGAAACTTTGTCAGTGTCTGTTAGCTACGCTTAGTGGTTTTGTATGGCTGACCAAAGTTTTCATACGTTTAAGTGTTTTTAGCTTGCATTTCGATAGTAGTAACACATTTTAGAAGTATTTTGAAAATTTCAAAACTTTCATATAAGTAGATGTTAGTACTTGTATGAAACTTTGTCAGTGCCTGTTAGCTTCGCTTACTGGTTTTGTATGGCTAACCAAAGTTTTCATACGTTTAAGTGTTTTTAGCTTGCATTTCATTAGTAGCAACACATTTTTCAAGTATTTTGAAAATTTCAAAACTTTCATATAAGTAGATGCTAGTACTAGTATGAAACTTTGTCAGTGTCTGGTAGCTACGCTTAGTGGTTTTGTATGGCTGACCAAAGTTTTCATACGTTTCTTAAAATTGTTTTCTGACCTGCTCACCTCACATGACGAAAAATGTATGAAGATACAAACTTTCATACAAGTACAAGATACAAACTTTCATACAAGTACAAAGTTTCATACAAGTAGAAACTTTCATACAAATACAAACTTCCAAACAAGTACAAAGTTTCATACAAGTAGAAACTTTCATACAAGTACAAACTGTACTTGTATGGAAGTTTGTACTTGTATGAAACTTTGTCAGTGTCTGTTAGCTTCGCTTAGTGGTTTTGTATGGCTGACCAAAGTTTTCATACGTTTAAGTGTTTTTAGCTTGCATTTCGTTAGCTGCAACACATTTTTTAAGTATTTTGAAAATTTCAAAACTTTCATATAAGTAGATGTTAGTACTTGTATGAAACTTTGTCAGTGCCTGTTAGCTTCGCTTAGTGGTTTTGTATGGCTGACCAAATTTTTCATACGTTTAAGTGTTTTTAGCTTGCACTTCGTTAGCAGCAACACATTTTTTAAGTATTTTGAAAATTTCAAAATTTTCATATAAGTAGATGTTAGTACTTGTATGAAACTTTGTCAGTGTCTGTTAGCTTCGCTTAGTGGTTTTGTATGGCTGACCAAAGTTTTCATACGTTTAAGTGTTTTTAGCTTGCACTTCGTTAGCAGCAACACATTTTTTAAGTATTTTGAAAATTTCAAAACTTTCATATAAGTAGATGTTAGTACTTGTATGAAACTTTGTCAGTGTCTGTTAGCTTCGCTTAGTGGTTTTGTATGGCTGACCAAAGTTTTCATACGTTTAAGTGTTTTTTAGCTTGCATTTCGTTAGCAGCAACACATTTTTTAAGTATTTTGAAAATTTCAAAACTCTCATATAAGTAGATGTTAGTACTTGTATGAAACTTTGTCAGTGTCTGTTAGCTACGCTTAGTGGTTTTGTATGGCTGACCAAAGTTTTCATACGTTTAAGTGTTTTTAGCTTGCATTTCGTTAGCAGCAACATATTTTTTAAGTATTTTGAAAATTTCAAAACTTTCATATAAGTAGATGTTAGTACTTGTATGAAACTTTGTCAGTGTCTGTTAGCTTCGCTTAGTGGTTTTGTATGGCTGACCAAAGTTTTCATACGTTTAAGTGTTTTTAGCTTGCACTTCTTTAGCAGCAACAAATTTTTTAAGTATTTTGAAAATTTCAAAACTTTCATATAAGTAGATGTTAGTACTTGTATGAAACTTTGTCAGTGTCTGTTAGCTTTGCTTAGTGGTTTTGTATGGCTGACCAAAGTTTTCATACGTTTAAGTGTTTTTAGCTTGCATTTCGATAGTAGCAACACATTTTTTAAGTATTTTGAAAATTTCAAAACTTTCATATAAGTAGATGTCAGTACTTGTATGAAACTTTGTCAGTGTCTGTTAGCTTCGCTTAGTGGTTTTGTATGGCTGACCAAAGTTTTCATACGTTTAAGTGTTTTTAGCTTGCATTTCGTTAGCAGCAACACATTTTTTAAGTATTTTGAAAATTTCAAAACTTTCATATAAGTAGATGTTAGTACTTGTATGAAACTTTGTCAGTGTCTGTTAGCTTCGCTTAGTGGTTTTGTATGGGCTGACCAAAGTTTTCATACGTTTAAGTGTTTTTAGCTTGCATTTCGTTAGCAGCAACACATTTTTTTAAGTATTTTGAAAATTTCAAAACTTTCATATAAGTAGATGCTAGTACTTGTATGAAACTTTGTCAGTGTCTGTTAGCTACGCTTAGTTGTTTTGTATGGCTGACAAAAGTTTTCATACGTTTAAGTGTTTTTAGCTTGCATTTCGTTAGCAGCAACACATTTTTTAAGTATTTTGAAAATTTCAAAACTTTCATATAAGTAGATGTTAGTACTTGTATGAAACTTTGTCAGTGCCTGTTAGCTTCGCTTAGTGGTTTTGTATGGCTGACCAAAGTTTTCATACATTTAAGTGTTTTTAGCTTGCATTTCGATAGTAGCAACACATTTTTGAAGTATTTTGAAAATTTCAAAACTTTCATATAAGTAGATGTTAGTACTTGTATGAAACTTTGTCAGTGTCTGTTAGCTTCGCTTAGTGGTTTTGTATGGCTGACCAAAGTTTTCATACGTTTAAGTGTTTTTAGCTTGCATTTCGTTAGCAGCAACACATTTTTTAAGTATTTTGAAAATTTCAAAACTTTCATATAAGTAGATGTAAGTAATTGTATGAAACTTTGTCAGTGTCTGTTAGCTTCGCTTAGTGGTTTTGTATGGCTGACCAAAGTTTTCATACGTTTAAGTGTTTTTAGCTTGCATTTCGATAGTAGCAACACATTTTTTAAGTATTTTGAAAATTTCAAAACTTTCATATAAGTAGATGTTAGTACTTGTATGAAACTTTGTCAGTGCCTGTTAGCTTCGCTTAGTGGTTTTGTATGGCTGACCAAAGTTTTCATACGTTTAAGTGTTTTTAGCTTGCATTTCATTAGTAGCAACACATTTTTTAAGTATTTTGAAAATTTCAAAACTTTCATATAAGTAGATGTCAGTACTAGTATGAAACTTTGTCAGTGTCTGGTAGCTACGCTTAGTGGTTTTGTATGGCTGACCAAAGTTTTCATACGTTCCTTAAAATTGTTTTCTGACCCGCTCACCTCACATGACGAAAAATGTATGAAGATACAAACTTTCATACAAGTACAAGATACAAACTTTCATACAAGTACAAAGTTTCATACAAGTAGAAACTTTCATACAAGTACAAACTTCCATACAAGTACAAAGTTTCATACAAGTAGAAAAAAGTTTCATACAAGTTCACTTGTATGAAAGTTTCTACTTGTATGAAACTTTGTACTTGTATGAAAGTTTCTACTTGTATGAAACTTTGTACTTGTTTGGAAGTATGAAACTTTTTAATACGTTGTTGTTGTTGTTGTTGTTGTTGTTGGTGTTGTTGTTGGTTTTGGTGTTGTTGTTGTTGTTATATTGAACATTTTTATTAACAAGTAGAAAAAAGTTTCATACAAGTAGAAAAAAGTTTCATACAAGTACAAATTTCCAACCAGTACAAAGTTTCATACAAGTAGAAAAAAGTTTCATACAAGTAAAAACTTCCATACAAGTACAAAGTTTCATACAAGTAGAAAAAGTTTCATACAAGTACAAACTTCCATACAAGTACAAAGTTTCATACAAGTAGAAAAAAGTTTCATACAAGTAGAGAAAAGTTTCATACAAGTACAAACTTCCATACAAGTACAAAGTTTCATACAAGTAGAAAAAGTTCCATACAAGTACAAAGTTTCATACAAGTACGCTTGGAAACCCTCACATGACCAAAAATGTATGAAAAATACAAGTTTTATAATGTGTTGAATTTTTACCAATAATACCATGTTGGTTTCTTTAGTAAACTAACTAGGCAATATCATCGAAAATATGATAAATTGTCCATATTGAATTTTTCATATATTTTCTGTCAAGTGAGGTAATAATTTAATATTTTTATACTTATATGAAGATTTTCCTTTGTACTTATATTAATAAAAATGTTCAATATAACAACAACAACAACACCAACAACAACAACAACAACAACAACAACAACAACAACAACAACAACAACAACAACAACAACGTATTAAAAAGTTTCATACAAGTAAGGTAATAATTTAATATTTTTATACTTATATGAAGATTTTCCTTTGTACTTATATTAATAAAAATGTTCAATATAACAACAACAACAACAACAACACCAACAACAACAACAACAACAACAACAACAACAACAACAACAACGTATTAAAAAGTTTCATACAAGTAAGGTAATAATTTAATATTTTTATACTTATATGAAGATTTTCCTTTGTACTTATATTAATAAAAATGTTCAATATAACAACAACAACAACACCAAAACCAACAACAACAACAACAACAACAACGTATTAAAAAGTTTCATACTTCCAAATGTTCCATATTGTTTTTAGCTTGCATTTCGTTAGCAGCAACACATTTTTTAAGTATTTTGAAAATTTCAAAACTTTCATATAAGTAGATGTTAGTACTTGTATGAAACTTTGTCAGTGTCTGTTAGCTTCGCTTAGTGGTTTTGTATGGCTGACCAAAGTTTTCATACGTTTAAGTGTTTTTAGCTTGCATTTCGTTAGCAGCAACACATTTTTTAAGTATTTTGAAAATTTCAAAACTTTCATATAAGTAGATGTTAGTACTTGTATGAAACTTTGTCAGTGTCTGTTAGCTACGCTTAGTGGTTTTGTATGGCTGATCAAAGTTTTCATACGTTTAAGTGTTTTTAGCTTGCATTTCGTTAGCAGCAACACATTTTTTAAGTATTTTGAAAATTTCAAAACTTTCATATAAGTAGATGTTAGTACTTGTATGAAACTTTGTCAGTGTCTGTTAGCTTCGCTTAGTGGTTTTGTATGGCTGACCAAAGTTTTCATACGTTTAAGTGTTTTTAGCTTGCATTTCGTTAGCAGCAACACTATTTTTAAGTATTTTGAAAATTTCAAAACTTTCATATAAGTAGATGTTAGTACTTGTATGAAACTTTGTCAGTGTCTGTTAGCTTCGCTTAGTGGTTTTGTATGGCTGACCAAAGTTTTCATACGTTTAAGTGTTTTTAGCTTGCATTTCGTTAGCAGCAACACATTTTTTAAGTATTTTGAAAATTTCAAAACTTTCATATAAGTAGATGTTAGTACTTGTATGAAACTTTGTCAGTGTCTGTTAGCTTCGCTTAGTGGTTTTGTATGGCTGACCAAAGTTTTCATACGTTTAAGTGTTTTTAGCTTGCATTTCGTTAGCTGCAACACATTTTTTAAGTATTTTGAAAATTTCAAAACTTTCATATAAGTAGATGTTAGTACTTGTATGAAACTTTGTCAGTGCCTGTTAGCTTCGCTTAGTGGTTTTGTATGGCTGACCAAAGTTTTCATACGTTTAAGTGTTTTTAGCTTGCACTTCGTTAGCAGCAACACATTTTTTAAGTATTTTGAAAATTTCAAAATTTTCATATAAGTAGATGTTAGTACTTGTATGAAACTTTGTCAGTGTCTGTTAGCTTCGCTTAGTGGTTTTGTATGGCTGACCAAAGTTTTCATACGTTTAAGTGTTTTTAGCTTGCACTTCGTTAGCAGCAACACATTTTTTAAGTATTTTGAAAATTTCAAAACTTTCATATAAGTAGATGTTAGTACTTGTATGAAACTTTGTCAGTGTCTGTTAGCTTCGCTTAGTGGTTTTGTATGGCTGACCAAAGTTTTCATACGTTTAAGTGTTTTTTAGCTTGCATTTCGTTAGCAGCAACACATTTTTTAAGTATTTTGAAAATTTCAAAACTCTCATATAAGTAGATGTTAGTACTTGTATGAAACTTTGTCAGTGTCTGTTAGCTACGCTTAGTGGTTTTGTATGGCTGACCAAAGTTTTCATACGTTTAAGTGTTTTTAGCTTGCATTTCGTTAGCAGCAACATATTTTTTAAGTATTTTGAAAATTTCAAAACTTTCATATAAGTAGATGTTAGTACTTGTATGAAACTTTGTCAGTGTCTGTTAGCTTCGCTTAGTGGTTTTGTATGGCTGACCAAAGTTTTCATACGTTTAAGTGTTTTTAGCTTGCACTTCTTTAGCAGCAACAAATTTTTTAAGTATTTTGAAAATTTCAAAACTTTCATATAAGTAGATGTTAGTACTTGTATGAAACTTTGTCAGTGTCTGTTAGCTTTGCTTAGTGGTTTTGTATGGCTGACCAAAGTTTTCATACGTTTAAGTGTTTTTAGCTTGCATTTCGATAGTAGCAACACATTTTTTAAGTATTTTGAAAATTTCAAAACTTTCATATAAGTAGATGTCAGTACTTGTATGAAACTTTGTCAGTGTCTGTTAGCTTCGCTTAGTGGTTTTGTATGGCTGACCAAAGTTTTCATACGTTTAAGTGTTTTTAGCTTGCATTTCGTTAGCAGCAACACATTTTTTAAGTATTTTGAAAATTTCAAAACTTTCATATAAGTAGATGTTAGTACTTGTATGAAACTTTGTCAGTGTCTGTTAGCTTCGCTTAGTGGTTTTGTATGGGCTGACCAAAGTTTTCATACGTTTAAGTGTTTTTAGCTTGCATTTCGTTAGCAGCAACACATTTTTTTAAGTATTTTGAAAATTTCAAAACTTTCATATAAGTAGATGCTAGTACTTGTATGAAACTTTGTCAGTGTCTGTTAGCTACGCTTAGTTGTTTTGTATGGCTGACAAAAGTTTTCATACGTTTAAGTGTTTTTAGCTTGCATTTCGTTAGCAGCAACACATTTTTTAAGTATTTTGAAAATTTCAAAACTTTCATATAAGTAGATGTTAGTACTTGTATGAAACTTTGTCAGTGCCTGTTAGCTTCGCTTAGTGGTTTTGTATGGCTGACCAAAGTTTTCATACATTTAAGTGTTTTTAGCTTGCATTTCGATAGTAGCAACACATTTTTGAAGTATTTTGAAAATTTCAAAACTTTCATATAAGTAGATGTTAGTACTTGTATGAAACTTTGTCAGTGTCTGTTAGCTTCGCTTAGTGGTTTTGTATGGCTGACCAAAGTTTTCATACGTTTAAGTGTTTTTAGCTTGCATTTCGTTAGCAGCAACACATTTTTTAAGTATTTTGAAAATTTCAAAACTTTC
The DNA here is from genome assembly GCF_040869045.1 of Eurosta solidaginis. Taxonomy (NCBI): domain Eukaryota; kingdom Metazoa; phylum Arthropoda; class Insecta; order Diptera; family Tephritidae; genus Eurosta; species Eurosta solidaginis. The sequence continues at coordinate 167,536 of NW_027137078.1, read as the reverse complement.
ATATAAGTAGATGTAAGTAATTGTATGAAACTTTGTCAGTGTCTGTTAGCTTCGCTTAGTGGTTTTGTATGGCTGACCAAAGTTTTCATACGTTTAAGTGTTTTTAGCTTGCATTTCGATAGTAGCAACACATTTTTTAAGTATTTTGAAAATTTCAAAACTTTCATATAAGTAGATGTTAGTACTTGTATGAAACTTTGTCAGTGCCTGTTAGCTTCGCTTAGTGGTTTTGTATGGCTGACCAAAGTTTTCATACGTTTAAGTGTTTTTAGCTTGCATTTCATTAGTAGCAACACATTTTTTAAGTATTTTGAAAATTTCAAAACTTTCATATAAGTAGATGTCAGTACTAGTATGAAACTTTGTCAGTGTCTGGTAGCTACGCTTAGTGGTTTTGTATGGCTGACCAAAGTTTTCATACGTTCCTTAAAATTGTTTTCTGACCCGCTCACCTCACATGACGAAAAATGTATGAAGATACAAACTTTCATACAAGTACAAGATACAAACTTTCATACAAGTACAAAGTTTCATACAAGTAGAAACTTTCATACAAGTACAAACTTCCATACAAGTACAAAGTTTCATACAAGTAGAAAAAAGTTTCATACAAGTTCACTTGTATGAAAGTTTCTACTTGTATGAAACTTTGTACTTGTATGAAAGTTTCTACTTGTATGAAACTTTGTACTTGTTTGGAAGTATGAAACTTTTTAATACGTTGTTGTTGTTGTTGTTGTTGTTGTTGGTGTTGTTGTTGGTTTTGGTGTTGTTGTTGTTGTTATATTGAACATTTTTATTAACAAGTAGAAAAAAGTTTCATACAAGTAGAAAAAAGTTTCATACAAGTACAAATTTCCAACCAGTACAAAGTTTCATACAAGTAGAAAAAAGTTTCATACAAGTAAAAACTTCCATACAAGTACAAAGTTTCATACAAGTAGAAAAAGTTTCATACAAGTACAAACTTCCATACAAGTACAAAGTTTCATACAAGTAGAAAAAAGTTTCATACAAGTAGAGAAAAGTTTCATACAAGTACAAACTTCCATACAAGTACAAAGTTTCATACAAGTAGAAAAAGTTCCATACAAGTACAAAGTTTCATACAAGTACGCTTGGAAACCCTCACATGACCAAAAATGTATGAAAAATACAAGTTTTATAATGTGTTGAATTTTTACCAATAATACCATGTTGGTTTCTTTAGTAAACTAACTAGGCAATATCATCGAAAATATGATAAATTGTCCATATTGAATTTTTCATATATTTTCTGTCAAGTGAGGTAATAATTTAATATTTTTATACTTATATGAAGATTTTCCTTTGTACTTATATTAATAAAAATGTTCAATATAACAACAACAACAACACCAACAACAACAACAACAACAACAACAACAACAACAACAACAACAACAACAACAACAACAACGTATTAAAAAGTTTCATACAAGTAAGGTAATAATTTAATATTTTTATACTTATATGAAGATTTTCCTTTGTACTTATATTAATAAAAATGTTCAATATAACAACAACAACAACAACAACACCAACAACAACAACAACAACAACAACAACAACAACAACAACAACGTATTAAAAAGTTTCATACAAGTAAGGTAATAATTTAATATTTTTATACTTATATGAAGATTTTCCTTTGTACTTATATTAATAAAAATGTTCAATATAACAACAACAACAACACCAAAACCAACAACAACAACAACAACAACAACGTATTAAAAAGTTTCATACTTCCAAATGTTCCATATTGTTTTTAGCTTGCATTTCGTTAGCAGCAACACATTTTTTAAGTATTTTGAAAATTTCAAAACTTTCATATAAGTAGATGTTAGTACTTGTATGAAACTTTGTCAGTGTCTGTTAGCTTCGCTTAGTGGTTTTGTATGGCTGACCAAAGTTTTCATACGTTTAAGTGTTTTTAGCTTGCATTTCGTTAGCAGCAACACATTTTTTAAGTATTTTGAAAATTTCAAAACTTTCATATAAGTAGATGTTAGTACTTGTATGAAACTTTGTCAGTGTCTGTTAGCTACGCTTAGTGGTTTTGTATGGCTGATCAAAGTTTTCATACGTTTAAGTGTTTTTAGCTTGCATTTCGTTAGCAGCAACACATTTTTTAAGTATTTTGAAAATTTCAAAACTTTCATATAAGTAGATGTTAGTACTTGTATGAAACTTTGTCAGTGTCTGTTAGCTTCGCTTAGTGGTTTTGTATGGCTGACCAAAGTTTTCATACGTTTAAGTGTTTTTAGCTTGCATTTCGTTAGCAGCAACACTATTTTTAAGTATTTTGAAAATTTCAAAACTTTCATATAAGTAGATGTTAGTACTTGTATGAAACTTTGTCAGTGTCTGTTAGCTTCGCTTAGTGGTTTTGTATGGCTGACCAAAGTTTTCATACGTTTAAGTGTTTTTAGCTTGCATTTCGTTAGCAGCAACACATTTTTTAAGTATTTTGAAAATTTCAAAACTTTCATATAAGTAGATGTTAGTACTTGTATGAAACTTTGTCAGTGTCTGTTAGCTTCGCTTAGTGGTTTTGTATGGCTGACCAAAGTTTTCATACGTTTAAGTGTTTTTAGCTTGCATTTCGATAGTAGCAACACATTTTTGAAGTATTTTGAAAATTTCAAAACTTTCATATAAATAGATGTTAGTACTTGTATGAAACTTTGTCAGTGTCTGTTAGCTTCGCTTAGTGGTTTTGTATGGCTGACCAAAGTTTGCATACGTTTAAGTGTTTTTAGCTTGCATTTCGTTAGCAGCAACACATTTTTTAAGTATTTTGAAAATTTCAAAACTTTCATATAAGTAGATGTTAGTACTTGTATGAAACTTTGTCAGTGTCTGTTAGCTTCGCTTAGTGGTTTTGTATGGCTGACCAAAGTTTTCATACGTTTAAGTGTTTTTAGCTTGCATTTCGTTAGCAGCAACACATTTTTTAAGTATTTTGAAAATTTCAAAACTTTCATATAAGTAGATGTTAGTACTTGTATGAAACTTTGTCAGTGTCTGTTAGCTTCGCTTAGTGGTTTTGTATGGCTGACCAAAGTTTTCATACGTTTAAGTGTTTTTAGCTTGCATTTCGATAGTAGCAACACATTTTTGAAGTATTTTGAAAATTTCAAAACTTTCATATAAATAGATGTTAGTACTTGTATGAAACTTTGTCAGTGTCTGTTAGCTTCGCTTTGTGGTTTTGTATGGCTGACCAAAGTTTTCATACGTTTAAGTGTTTTTAGCTTGCATTTCGTTAGCAGCAACACATTTTTTAAGTATTTTGAAAATTTCAAAACTTTCATATAAGTAGATGTTAGTACTTGTATGAAACTTTGTCAGTGTCTGTTAGCTTCGCTTAGTGGTTTTGTATGGCTGACCAAAGTTTTCATACGTTTAAGTGTTTTTAGCTTGCATTTCGTTAGCAGCAACACATTTTTTAAGTATTTTGAAAATTTCAAAACTTTCATATAAGTAGATGTTAGTACTTGTATGAAACTTTGTCAGTGTCTGTTAGCTACGCTTAGTGGTTTTGTATGGCTGACCAAAGTTTACATACGTTTATTAAAATTGTTTTCTGACTCGCTCACCTCACATCACGAAAAATGTATGAAGATACAAACTTTCATACAACTACAAGATACAAACTTTCATACAAGTAGAAACTTTTCAGTACTTTCACAAGTACAAACTTCCAAACAAGTACAAAGTTTCATACAAGTAAAAACTTTCATACAAGTACAAACTGTACTTGTATGGAAGTTTGTACTTGTATGAAACTTTGTCAGTGTTTGTTAGCTTCGCTTAGTGGTTTTGTATGGCTGACCAAAGTTTTCATACGTTTAAGTGTTTTTAGCTTGCATTTCGTTAGCAGCAACACATTTTTTAAGTATTTTGAAAATTTCAAAACTTTCATATAAGTAGATGTTAATACTTGTATGAAACTTTGTCAGTGTCTGTTAGCTTCGCTTAGTGGTTTTGTATGGCTGACCAAAGTTTTCATACGTTTAAGTGTTTTTAGCTTGCACTTCGTTAGCAGCAACACATTTTTTAAGTATTTTGAAAATTTCAAAACTTTCATATAAGTAGATGTTAGTACTTGTATGAAACTTTGTCAGTGTCTGTTAGCTTCGCTTAGTGGTTTTGTATGGCTGACCAAAGTTTTCATACGTTTAAGTGTTTTTAGCTTGCATTTCGTTAGCAGCAACACATTTTTTAAGTATTTTGAAAATTTCAAAACTCTCATATAAGTAGATGTTAGTACTTGTATGAAACTTTGTCAGTGTCTGTTAGCTACGCTTAGTGGTTTTGTATGGCTGACCAAAGTTTTCATACGTTTAAGTGTTTTTAGCTTGCATTTCGTTAGCAGCAACATATTTTTTAAGTATTTTGAAAATTTCAAAACTTTCATATAAGTAGATGTTAGTACTTGTATGAAACTTTGTCAGTGTCTGTTAGCTTCGCTTAGTGGTTTTGTATGGCTGACCAAAGTTTTCATACGTTTAAGTGTTTTTAGCTTGCACTTCTTTAGCAGCAACAAATTTTTTAAGTATTTTGAAAATTTCAAAACTTTCATATAAGCAGATGTTAGTACTTGTATGAAACTTTGTCAGTGTCTGTTAGCTACGCTTAGTGGTTTTGTATGGCTGACCAAAGTTTTCATACGTTTAAGTGTTTTTAGCTTGCATTTCGATAGTAGCAACACATTTTTGAAGTATTTTAAAAATTTCAAAACTTTCATATAAGTAGATGTTAGTACTTGTATAAAACTTTGTCAGCGTCTGTTAGCTACGCTTAGTGGTTTTATATGGCTGACCAAAGTTTTCATACGTTTCTTAAAATTGTTTTCTGACCCGCTCACCTCACATGACGAAAAATGTATGAAGATACAAACTTTCATACAAGTACAAGATACAAACTTTCATACAAGTACAAAGTTTCATACAAGTAGAAACTTTCATACAAGTACAAACTTCCATACAAGTACAAAGTTTCATACAAGTAGAAACTTTCATACAAGTACAAACTTCCATACAAGTACAAAGTTTCATACAAGTAGAAACTTTCATACAAGTACAAACTTCCATACAAGTACAAAGTTTCATACAAGTAGAAACTTTCATACAAGTACAAACTTCCATACAAGTACAAAGTTTCATACAAGTAGAAACTTTCATACAAGTACAAACTTCCATACAAGTACAAAGTTTCATACAAGTAGAAAAAAGTTTCATACAAGTACAAACTTCCATACAAGTACAAAGTTTCATACAAGTAGAAAAAAGTTTCATACAAGTACAAACTTCCATACAAGTACAAAGTTTCATACAAGTAGAAAAAAGTTTCATACAAGTACAAACTTCCATACAAGTACAAAGTTTCATACAAGTAGAAAAAAGTTTCATACAAGTACTTGTATTTATAATATAATTTTCATACATTTTTATATGTGCGCGGCCTCAGTGCAATGCTAGTTTGCACTTCGTTAGTCGCAACACATTACAAAAGTATTTTGAAACTTTTAAAACTTTCATATATATACTTTCATATATATATGTTATGTTCGGACCTGTTAAGTTTTCTTGTGTTGAGTCAAATTATGCCGCAGGCTCCACTCCTGATAGTGCCCTTCCGTCAATTCCTTTAAGTTTCAGCTTTGCAACCATACTTCCCCCGGAGTCCAAAAGCTTTGGTTTCCCGGGAAGCGACTGAGAGAGCCGTAGCTACACCCAATCGCTAGCTCTAACTTTCGTTCTTAGTTTTTATAGAGGATTTGTCGCACCTAACAAACGCCTCTTTATATATAATTTTCATACATTTTTATATGTGCGCGGCCTCAGTGCAATGCTAGTTTGCACTTCGTTAGTCGCAACACATTTTAAAAGTTAGTTAACGAGGCATTTGGCGATCTTAAGGGAGTCATAATTACTCCCGCCACCGTTTACCCGCGCTTACTTTAATTTGGACACCGTAACATTACGTTCGGTTCATCCCACAGCGCCAGTTCTGCTTACCAAAAGTCGCCCCCCACTGGGCACATTATATCATATAACTTCAACCTTCATATCAAAAAAGGTGAGGTTCTTACCCATTTAAAGTTTTTAGTTGTAGATGACCATACGATCTGCATGTTTATCTAGAGTTCAACCAATATAACAATCTATAAAGATCGCTTGGTTTTAGTCTAATAAAAGCACACGTTCCATAAGGTCCGTGTTTATATTATTGCATGTATTAGCTCTAGAATTACCACAGTTATCCAACTAACTGTTAATGATCGATCTATGGAACCATAACTGACTGATGCCTTTTGCGGTTTCACTTTTAATTCGTGTGTACTTAGACATGCATGGCTTAATCTTTGAGGCAAGCATATAACTACTGGCGGGATCAACCAGAATTATATTTAAAAAATATAATAAAAATTATATTTTTTGTGTTTAATGTAAATAATATTACTCTGCATATGCAAACAATTTAAATAATGAAAGTGAACAAGTTATATATATATGAGCTTCGCTAATATATTTTGTGTAAGCGGCCTAGGTAAGGAAAACCTCACTTACTTTCATTGGTCGCTTAAAACACATCTGTATAAATATATCGACTTTATTAGCCCAAATATAATAAAGTTCAGCTAACAAAATTTTTGTTGCTTTATTTGTGCTGTGCTTCATTGTAATATTTCATTTACATTTTTCTCTTTGTAAATAATACTACCGTACAAGCAACAATTTAAATAATGAAAGTGAGCAAGTTATATATATATGAGCTTCGCTAATATATTTTGTGTAAGCGGCCTAGGTAAGGAAAACCTCACTTACTTTCATTGGTCGCTTAAAACACATCTGTATAAATATATCGACTTTATTAGCCCAAATATAATAAAGTTCAACTAACAAAATTTTAGTTGCTTTATTTGTACATTATTATAATATTTCATTTACATATTTCTCTTTGTAAATAATACTACCGTACAAGCAACAATTTAAATAATGAAAGTGAACAAGTTATATATATATGAGCTTCGCTAATATATTTTGTGTAAGCGGCCTAGGTAAGGAAAACCTCACTTACTTTCATTGGTCGCTTAAAACACATCTGTATAAATATATCGACTTTATTAGCCCAAATATAATAAAGTTCAACTAACAAAATTTTAGTTGCTTTATTTGTACATTATTGTAATATTTCATTTACATTTTTCTCTTTGTAAATAATACTACCGTACAAGCAACAATTTAAATAATGAAAGTGAACAAGTTATATATATATGAACTTCGCTAATATATTTTGTGTAAGCGGCCTAGGTAAGGAAAAACTCACTTACTTTCATTGGTCGCTTAAAACACATCTGTATAAATATATCGACTTTATTAGCCCAAATATAATAAAGTTCAACTAACAAAATTTTTGTTGCTTTATTTGTACTTTATTGTAGTAGATTACAATATTTGCTTTTTCATCATTTTTATAGAGGACTTGGCCCCTAAACAAGCGCCT
>NW_027137078.1:137500-150000 GCF_040869045.1 Eurosta solidaginis | reverse complement strand
AACTAACAGTCTTACTAGGAATTATATCAAATATCAACACTTGATGTATTAATATTTGATTTAATAAGCTTAAATTTGCTTATTTTTACTTAGTTTTGCTTAGCTAAAACTAATTTTCATACATTTTTATATGTGTGCGGCCTCAGTGCAATGTTACCTCCTTGCACTTCATTGGTCGCAACACATTTTTCGTATGAGAAATTTTCTCATACTAAAATTTGACTGTTAGTTTAGAATATGAAAACCATTATATGATCAACATCTTCTAATTTAACTAACAGTCTTACTAGGAATTATATCAAATATCAACACTTGTTGTATTAATATTTGAGTTAATAAGCTTAAATTTGCTTATTTTTACTTAGTTTTGTCTTCACTTTTTCATTTCTGCTAGGAAACTTTCATACAAGCAACCATTTTTATAGAGTACTTGTTGCCGCAGCTCTAACAAGCGCCTCTAAAATTTGACTGTTAGTTTAGAATATGAAAACCATTATATGATCAACATATCCTAATTTAACTAACAGTCTTACTAGGAATTATATCAAATATCAACACTTTGATGTATTAATATTTAATTTAATAAGCTTAAATTTGCTTATTTTTACTTAGTTTTGCTTAGCTAAAACTAATTTTCATACATTTTTATATGTGTGCGGCCTCAGTGCAATGTTACCTCCTTGCACTTCATTGGTCGCAACACATTTTTCGTATGAGAAATTTTCTCATACTAAAATTTGACTGTTAGTTTAGAATATGAAAACCATTATATGATCAACATCTTCTAATTTAACTAACAGTCTTACTAGGAATTATATCAAATATCAACACTTGTTGTATTAATATTTGAGTTAATAAGCTTAAATTTGCTTATTTTTACTTAGTTTTGCTTAGCTAAAACTAATTTTCATACATTTTTATATGTGTGCGGCCTCAGTGCAATGTTACCTCCTTGCACTTCATTGGTCGCAACACATTTTTCGTATGAGAAATTTTCTCATACTAAAATTTGACTGTTAGTTTAGAATATGAAAACCATTATATGATCAACATCTTCTAATTTAACTAACAGTCTTACTAGGAATTATATCAAATATCAACACTTGTTGTATTAATATTTGAGTTAATAAGCTTAAATTTGCTTATTTTTACTTAGTTTTGTCTTCACTTTTTCATTTCTGCTAGGAAACTTTCATACAAGCAACCATTTTTATAGAGTACTTGTTGCCGCAGCTCTAACAAGCGCCTCTAAAATTTGACTGTTAGTTTAGAATATGAAAACCATTATATGATCAACATATCCTAATTTAACTAACAGTCTTACTAGGAATTATATCAAATATCAACACTTGATGTATTAATATTTGAGTTAATAAGCTTAAATTTGCTTATTTTTACTTAGTTTTGCTTAGCTAAAGCTAATTTTCATACATTTTTTATATGTGCGCGGCCTCAGTGCAATGCTAGTTTGCACTTCGTTAGTCGCAACACAAAGTTTTCATACGTTTAAGTGTTTTTACCTTGCATTTCGATAGTAGAAACACATTTTTGAAGTATTTTGAAAATTTCAAAACTTTCATATAAGTAGATGTTGGTACTTGTATGAAACTTTGTCAGTGTCAGTTAGCTACGCTTAGTGGTTTTGTATGGCTGACCAAAGTTTTCATACATTACCTAAAATTGTTTTCTGACTCGCTCACCTCACATGGCGAAAAATGTATGAAGATACAAACTTTCATACAAGTACAAGATACAAACTTTCATACAAGTACAAAGTTTCATACAAGTAGAAACTTTCATACAAATACAAACTTCCAAACAAGTACAAAGTTTCATACAAGTAGAAACTTTCATACAAGTACAAACTGTACTTGTATGGAAGTTTGTACTTGTATGAAACTTTGTCAGTGTCTTTTAGCTTCGCTTAGTGGTTTTGTATGGCTGACCAAAGTTTTCATACGTTTAAGTGTTTTTAGCTTGCATTTCGTTAGCAGCAACACATTTTTTAAGTATTTTGAAAATTTCAAAACTTTCATATAAGTAGATGTTAGTACTTGTATGAAACTTTGTCAGTGTCTATTAGCTACGCTTAGTGGTTTTGTATGGCTGACCAAAGTTTTCATACGTTTAAGTGTTTTTAGCTTGCATTTCGTTAGCAGCAACACATTTTTTAAGTATTTTGAAAATTTCAAAACTTTGATATAAGTAGATGCTAGTACTTGTATGAAACTTTGTCAGTGCCTGTTAGCTACGCTTAGTGGTTTTGTATGGCTGACCAAAGTTTTCATACGTTTAAGTGTTTTTAGCTTGCATTTCGTTAGCAGCAACACATTTTTTAAGTATTTTGAAAATTTCAAAACTTTCATATAAGTAGATGTTAGTACTTGTATGAAACTTTGTCAGTGTCTTTTAGCTTCGCTTAGTAGTTTTGTATGGCTGACCAAAGTTTTCATACGTTTAACTGTTTTTAGCTTGTATTTCGTTAGCAGCAACACATTTTTTAAGTACTTTGAAAATTTCAAAACTTTCATATAAGTAGATGTTAGTACTTGTATGAAACTTTGTCAGTGTCTCTTAGCTTCGCTTAGTGGTTTTGTATGGCTGACCAAAGTTTTCATACGTTTAAGTGTTTTTAGCTTGCATTTCGATAGTAGCAACACATTTTTTAAGTATTTTGAAAATTTCAAAACTTTCATATAAGTAGATGTCAGTACTTGTATGAAACTTTGTCAGTGTCTGTTAGCTACGCTTAGTGGTTTTGTATGGCTGACCAAAGTTTTCATACGTTTAAGTGTTTTTAGCTTGCATTTCGATAGTAGTAACACATTTTAGAAGTATTTTGAAAATTTCAAAACTTTCATATAAGTAGATGTTAGTACTTGTATGAAACTTTGTCAGTGCCTGTTAGCTTCGCTTACTGGTTTTGTATGGCTAACCAAAGTTTTCATACGTTTAAGTGTTTTTAGCTTGCATTTCATTAGTAGCAACACATTTTTCAAGTATTTTGAAAATTTCAAAACTTTCATATAAGTAGATGCTAGTACTAGTATGAAACTTTGTCAGTGTCTGGTAGCTACGCTTAGTGGTTTTGTATGGCTGACCAAAGTTTTCATACGTTTCTTAAAATTGTTTTCTGACCTGCTCACCTCACATGACGAAAAATGTATGAAGATACAAACTTTCATACAAGTACAAGATACAAACTTTCATACAAGTACAAAGTTTCATACAAGTAGAAACTTTCATACAAATACAAACTTCCAAACAAGTACAAAGTTTCATACAAGTAGAAACTTTCATACAAGTACAAACTGTACTTGTATGGAAGTTTGTACTTGTATGAAACTTTGTCAGTGTCTGTTAGCTTCGCTTAGTGGTTTTGTATGGCTGACCAAAGTTGTCATACGTTTAAGTGTTTTTAGCTTGCATTTCGTTAGCTGCAACACATTTTTTAAGTATTTTGAAAATTTCAAAACTTTCATATAAGTAGATGTTAGTACTTGTATGAAACTTTGTCAGTGCCTGTTAGCTTCGCTTAGTGGTTTTGTATGGCTGACCAAAGTTTTCATACGTTTAAGTGTTTTTAGCTTGCACTTCGTTAGCAGCAACACATTTTTTAAGTATTTTGAAAATTTCAAAACTTTCATATAAGTAGATGTTAGTACTTGTATGAAACTTTGTCAGTGTCTGTTAGCTTCGCTTAGTGGTTTTGTATGGCTGACCAAAGTTTTCATACGTTTAAGTGTTTTTAGCTTGCACTTCGTTAGCAGCAACACATTTTTTAAGTATTTTGAAAATTTCAAAACTTTCATATAAGTAGATGTTAGTACTTGTATGAAACTTTGTCAGTGTCTGTTAGCTTCGCTTAGTGGTTTTGTATGGCTGACCAAAGTTTTCATACGTTTAAGTGTTTTTTAGCTTGCATTTCGTTAGCAGCAACACATTTTTTAAGTATTTTGAAAATTTCAAAACTCTCATATAAGTAGATGTTAGTACTTGTATGAAACTTTGTCAGTGTCTGTTAGCTACGCTTAGTGGTTTTGTATGGCTGACCAAAGTTTTCATACGTTTAAGTGTTTTTAGCTTGCATTTCGTTAGCAGCAACATATTTTTTAAGTATTTTGAAAATTTCAAAACTTTCATATAAGTAGATGTTAGTACTTGTATGAAACTTTGTCAGTGTCTGTTAGCTTCGCTTAGTGGTTTTGTATGGCTGACCAAAGTTTTCATACGTTTAAGTGTTTTTAGCTTGCATTTCGATAGTAGCAACACATTTTTTAAGTATTTTGAAAATTTCAAAACTTTCATATAAGTAGATGTTAGTACTTGTATGAAACTTTGTCAGTGTCTGTTAGCTTTGCTTAGTGGTTTTGTATGGCTGACCAAAGTTTTCATACGTTTAAGTGTTTTTAGCTTGCATTTCGATAGTAGCAACACATTTTTTAAGTATTTTGAAAATTTCAAAACTTTCATATAAGTAGATGTCAGTACTTGTATGAAACTTTGTCAGTGTCTGTTAGCTTCGCTTAGTGGTTTTGTATGGCTGACCAAAGTTTTCATACGTTTAAGTGTTTTTAGCTTGCATTTCGTTAGCAGCAACACATTTTTTAAGTATTTTGAAAATTTCAAAACTTTCATATAAGTAGATGTTAGTACTTGTATGAAACTTTGTCAGTGTCTGTTAGCTTCGCTTAGTGGTTTTGTATGGGCTGACCAAAGTTTTCATACGTTTAAGTGTTTTTAGCTTGCATTTCGTTAGCAGCAACACATTTTTTTAAGTATTTTGAAAATTTCAAAACTTTCATATAAGTAGATGCTAGTACTTGTATGAAACTTTGTCAGTGTCTGTTAGCTACGCTTAGTGGTTTTGTATGGCTGACAAAAGTTTTCATACGTTTAAGTGTTTTTAGCTTGCATTTCGTTAGCAGCAACACATTTTTTAAGTATTTTGAAAATTTCAAAACTTTCATATAAGTAGATGTTAGTACTTGTATGAAACTTTGTCAGTGCCTGTTAGCTTCGCTTAGTGGTTTTGTATGGCTGACCAAAGTTTTCATACATTTAAGTGTTTTTAGCTTGCATTTCGATAGTAGCAACACATTTTTGAAGTATTTTGAAAATTTCAAAACTTTCATATAAGTAGATGTTAGTACTTGTATGAAACTTTGTCAGTGTCTGTTAGCTTCGCTTAGTGGTTTTGTATGGCTGACCAAAGTTTTCATACGTTTAAGTGTTTTTAGCTTGCATTTCGTTAGCAGCAACACATTTTTTAAGTATTTTGAAAATTTCAAAACTTTCATATAAGTAGATGTAAGTAATTGTATGAAACTTTGTCAGTGTCTGTTAGCTTCGCTTAGTGGTTTTGTATGGCTGACCAAAGTTTTCATACGTTTAAGTGTTTTTAGCTTGCATTTCGATAGTAGCAACACATTTTTTAAGTATTTTGAAAATTTCAAAACTTTCATATAAATAGATGTTAGTACTTGTATGAAACTTTGTCAGTGCCTGTTAGCTTCGCTTAGTGGTTTTGTATGGCTGACCAAAGTTTTCATACGTTTAAGTGTTTTTAGCTTGCATTTCATTAGTAGCAACACATTTTTTAAGTATTTTGAAAATTTCAAAACTTTCATATAAGTAGATGTCAGTACTAGTATGAAACTTTGTCAGTGTCTGGTAGCTACGCTTAGTGGTTTTGTATGGCTGACCAAAGTTTTCATACGTTCCTTAAAATTGTTTTCTGACCCGCTCACCTCACATGACGAAAAATGTATGAAGATACAAACTTTCATACAAGTACAAGATACAAACTTTCATACAAGTACAAAGTTTCATACAAGTAGAAACTTTCATACAAGTACAAACTTCCATACAAGTACAAAGTTTCATACAAGTAGAAAAAAGTTTCATACAAGTTCACTTGTATGAAAGTTTCTACTTGTATGAAACTTTGTACTTGTATGAAAGTTTCTACTTGTATGAAACTTTGTACTTGTTTGGAAGTATGAAACTTTTTAATACGTTGTTGTTGTTGTTGTTGTTGTTGGTGTTGTTGTTGGTTTTGGTGTTGTTGTTGTTGTTATATTGAACATTTTTATTAACAAGTAGAAAAAAGTTTCATACAAGTAGAAAAAAGTTTCATACAAGTACAAATTTCCAACCAGTACAAAGTTTCATACAAGTAGAAAAAAGTTTCATACAAGTAAAAACTTCCATACAATTACAAAGTTTCATACAAGTAGAAAAAGTTTCATACAAGTACAAACTTCCATACAAGTACAAAGTTTCATACAAGTAGAAAAAAGTTTCATACAAGTAGAAAAAAGTTTCATACAAGTACAAACTTCCATACAAGTACAAAGTTTCATACAAGTAGAGAAAAGTTTCATACAAGTACAAACTTCCATACAAGTACAAAGTTTCATACAAGTAGAAAAAGTTCCATACAAGTACAAAGTTTCATACAAGTACGCTTGGAAACCCTCACATGACCAAAAATGTATGAAAAATACAAGTTTTATAATGTGTTGAATTTTTACCAATAATACCATGTTGGTTTCTTTAGTAAACTAACTAGGCAATATCATCGAAAATATGATAAATTGTCCATATTGAATTTTTCATATATTTTCTGTCAAGTGAGGTAATAATTTAATATTTTTATACTTATATGAAGATTTTCCTTTGTACTTATATTAATAAAAATGTTCAATATAACAACAACAACAACACCAACAACAACAACAACAACAACAACAACAACAACAACAACAACAACAACAACAACAACAACAACAACAACAACAACGTATTAAAAAGTTTCATACAAGTAAGGTAATAATTTAATATTTTTATACTTATATGAAGATTTTCCTTTGTACTTATATTAATAAAAATGTTCAATATAACAACAACAACAACAACAACACCAACAACAACAACAACAACAACAACAACAACAACAACAACAACAACAACGTATTAAAAAGTTTCATACAAGTAAGGTAATAATTTAATATTTTTATACTTATATGAAGATTTTCCTTTGTACTTATATTAATAAAAATGTTCAATATAACAACAACAACAACACCAAAACCAACAACAACAACAACAACAACAACGTATTAAAAAGTTTCATACTTCCAAATGTTCCATATTGTTTTTAGCTTGCATTTCGTTAGCAGCAACACATTTTTTAAGTATTTTGAAAATTTCAAAACTTTCATATAAGTAGATGTTAGTACTTGTATGAAACTTTGTCAGTGTCTGTTAGCTTCGCTTAGTGGTTTTGTATGGCTGACCAAAGTTTTCATACGTTTAAGTGTTTTTAGCTTGCATTTCGTTAGCAGCAACACATTTTTTAAGTATTTTGAAAATTTCAAAACTTTCATATAAGTAGATGTTAGTACTTGTATGAAACTTTGTCAGTGTCTGTTAGCTACGCTTAGTGGTTTTGTATGGCTGATCAAAGTTTTCATACGTTTAAGTGTTTTTAGCTTGCATTTCGTTAGCAGCAACACATTTTTTAAGTATTTTGAAAATTTCAAAACTTTCATATAAGTAGATGTTAGTACTTGTATGAAACTTTGTCAGTGTCTGTTAGCTTCGCTTAGTGGTTTTGTATGGCTGACCAAAGTTTTCATACGTTTAAGTGTTTTTAGCTTGCATTTCGTTAGCAGCAACACTATTTTTAAGTATTTTGAAAATTTCAAAACTTTCATATAAGTAGATGTTAGTACTTGTATGAAACTTTGTCAGTGTCTGTTAGCTTCGCTTAGTGGTTTTGTATGGCTGACCAAAGTTTTCATACGTTTAAGTGTTTTTAGCTTGCATTTCGTTAGCAGCAACACATTTTTTAAGTATTTTGAAAATTTCAAAACTTTCATATAAGTAGATGTTAGTACTTGTATGAAACTTTGTCAGTGTCTGTTAGCTTCGCTTAGTGGTTTTGTATGGCTGACCAAAGTTTTCATACGTTTAAGTGTTTTTAGCTTGCATTTCGATAGTAGCAACACATTTTTGAAGTATTTTGAAAATTTCAAAACTTTCATATAAATAGATGTTAGTACTTGTATGAAACTTTGTCAGTGTCTGTTAGCTTCGCTTAGTGGTTTTGTATGGCTGACCAAAGTTTTCATACGTTTAAGTGTTTTTAGCTTGCATTTCGTTAGCAGCAACACATTTTTTAAGTATTTTGAAAATTTCAAAACTTTCATATAAGTAGATGTTAGTACTTGTATGAAACTTTGTCAGTGTCTGTTAGCTTCGCTTAGTGGTTTTGTATGGCTGACCAAAGTTTTCATACGTTTAAGTGTTTTTAGCTTGCATTTCGTTAGCAGCAACACATTTTTTAAGTATTTTGAAAATTTCAAAACTTTCATATAAGTAGATGTTAGTACTTGTATGAAACTTTGTCAGTGTCTGTTAGCTTCGCTTAGTGGTTTTGTATGGCTGACCAAAGTTTTCATACGTTTAAGTGTTTTTAGCTTGCATTTCGATAGTAGCAACACATTTTTGAAGTATTTTGAAAATTTCAAAACTTTCATATAAATAGATGTTAGTACTTGTATGAAACTTTGTCAGTGTCTGTTAGCTTCGCTTAGTGGTTTTGTATGGCTGACCAAAGTTTTCATACGTTTAAGTGTTTTTAGCTTGCATTTCGTTAGCAGCAACACATTTTTTAAGTATTTTGAAAATTTCAAAACTTTCATATAAGTAGATGTTAGTACTTGTATGAAACTTTGTCAGTGTCTGTTAGCTTCGCTTAGTGGTTTTGTATGGCTGACCAAAGTTTTCATACGTTTAAGTGTTTTTAGCTTGCATTTCGTTAGCAGCAACACATTTTTTAAGTATTTTGAAAATTTCAAAACTTTCATATAAGTAGATGTTAGTACTTGTATGAAACTTTGTCAGTGTCTGTTAGCTACGCTTAGTGGTTTTGTATGGCTGACCAAAGTTTACATACGTTTATTAAAATTGTTTTCTGACTCGCTCACCTCACATCACGAAAAATGTATGAAGATACAAACTTTCATACAACTACAAGATAAAAACTTTCATACAAGTAGAAACTTTTCAGTACTTTCACAAGTACAAACTTCCAAACAAGTACAAAGTTTCATACAAGTAAAAACTTTCATACAAGTACAAACTGTACTTGTATGGAAGTTTGTACTTGTATGAAACTTTGTCAGTGTTTGTTAGCTTCGCTTAGTGGTTTTGTATGGCTGACCAAAGTTTTCATACGTTTAAGTGTTTTTAGCTTGCATTTCGTTAGCAGCAACACATTTTTTAAGTATTTTGAAAATTTCAAAACTTTCATATAAGTAGATGTTAGTACTTGTATGAAACTTTGTCAGTGTCTGTTAGCTTCGCTTAGTGGTTTTGTATGGCTGACCAAAGTTTTCATACGTTTAAGTGTTTTTAGCTTGCACTTCGTTAGCAGCAACACATTTTTTAAGTATTTTGAAAATTTCAAAACTTTCATATAAGTAGATGTTAGTACTTGTATGAAACTTTGTCAGTGTCTGTTAGCTTCGCTTAGTGGTTTTGTATGGCTGACCAAAGTTTTCATACGTTTAAGTGTTTTTAGCTTGCATTTCGTTAGCAGCAACACATTTTTTAAGTATTTTGAAAATTTCAAAACTCTCATATAAGTAGATGTTAGTACTTGTATGAAACTTTGTCAGTGTCTGTTAGCTACGCTTAGTGGTTTTGTATGGCTGACCAAAGTTTTCATACGTTTAAGTGTTTTTAGCTTGCATTTCGTTAGCAGCAACATATTTTTTAAGTATTTTGAAAATTTCAAAACTTTCATATAAGTAGATGTTAGTACTTGTATGAAACTTTGTCAGTGTCTGTTAGCTTCGCTTAGTGGTTTTGTATGGCTGACCAAAGTTTTCATACGTTTAAGTGTTTTTAGCTTGCACTTCTTTAGCAGCAACAAATTTTTTAAGTATTTTGAAAATTTCAAAACTTTCATATAAGCAGATATTAGCACTTGTATGAAACTTTGTCAGTGTCTGTTAGCTACGCTTAGTGGTTTTGTATGGCTGACCAAAGTTTTCATACGTTTAAGTGTTTTTAGCTTGCATTTCGATAGTATCAACACATTTTTGAAGTATTTTAAAAATTTCAAAACTTTCATATAAGTAGATGTTAGTACTTGTATGAAACTTTGTCAGCGTCTGTTAGCTACGCTTAGTGGTTTTATATAGCTGACCAAAGTTTTCATACGTTTCTTAAAATTGTTTTCTGACCCGCTCACCTCACATGACGAAAAATGTATGAAGATACAAACTTTCATACAAGTACAAGATACAAACTTTCATACAAGTACAAAGTTTCATACAAGTAGAAACTTTCATACAAGTACAAACTTCCATACAAGTACAAAGTTTCATACAAGTAGAAACTTTCATACAAGTACAAACTTCCATACAAGTACAAAGTTTCATACAAGTAGAAACTTTCATACAAGTACAAACTTCCATACAAGTACAAAGTTTCATACAAGTACAAACTTCCATACAAGTACAAAGTTTCATACAAGTAGAAACTTTCATACAAGTACAAACTTCCATACAAGTACAAAGTTTCATACAAGTAGAAACTTTCATACAAGTACAAACTTCCATACAAGTACAAAGTTTCATACAAGTAGAAACTTTCATACAAGTACAAACTTCCATACAAGTACAAAGTTTCATACAAGTAGAAAAAAGTTTCATACAAGTACAAACTTCCATACAAGTACAAAGTTTCATACAAGTAGAAAAAAGTTTCATACAAGTACAAACTTCCATACAAGTACAAAGTTTCATACAAGTAGAAAAAAGTTTCATACAAGTAC
Source organism: Eurosta solidaginis (assembly GCF_040869045.1). Classification (NCBI taxonomy): domain Eukaryota; kingdom Metazoa; phylum Arthropoda; class Insecta; order Diptera; family Tephritidae; genus Eurosta; species Eurosta solidaginis. The sequence goes on along the minus strand of NW_027137078.1, from coordinate 139,148 downwards.
TTGTATTTATAATATAATTTTCATACATTTTTATATGTGCGCGGCCTCAGTGCAATGCTAGTTTGCACTTCGTTAGTCGCAACACATTACAAAAGTATTTTGAAACTTTTAAAACTTTCATATATATACTTTCATATATATATGTTATGTTCGGACCTGTTAAGTTTTCTTGTGTTGAGTCAAATTATGCCGCAGGCTCCACTCCTGATAGTGCCCTTCCGTCAATTCCTTTAAGTTTCAGCTTTGCAACCATACTTCCCCCGGAGTCCAAAAGCTTTGGTTTCCCGGGAAGCGACTGAGAGAGCCGTAGCTACACCCAATCGCTAGCTCTAACTTTCGTTCTTAGTTTTTATAGAGGATTTGTCGCACCTAACAAACGCCTCTTTATATATAATTTTCATACATTTTTATATGTGCGCGGCCTCAGTGCAATGCTAGTTTGCACTTCGTTAGTCGCAACACATTTTAAAAGTTAGTTAACGAGGCATTTGGCGATCTTAAGGGAGTCATAATTACTCCCGCCACCGTTTACCCGCGCTTACTTTAATTTGGACACCGTAACATTACGTTCGGTTCATCCCACAGCGCCAGTTCTGCTTACCAAAAGTCGCCCCCCACTGGGCACATTATATCATATAACTTCAACCTTCATATCAAAAAAGGTGAGGTTCTTACCCATTTAAAGTTTTTAGTTGTAGATGACCATACGATCTGCATGTTTATCTAGAGTTCAACCAATATAACAATCTATAAAGATCGCTTGGTTTTAGTCTAATAAAAGCACACGTTCCATAAGGTCCGTGTTTATATTATTGCATGTATTAGCTCTAGAATTACCACAGTTATCCAACTAACTGTTAATGATCGATCTATGGAACCATAACTGACTGATGCCTTTTGCGGTTTCACTTTTAATTCGTGTGTACTTAGACATGCATGGCTTAATCTTTGAGGCAAGCATATAACTACTGGCGGGATCAACCAGAATTATATTTAAAAAATATAATAAAAATTATATTTTTTGTGTTTAATGTAAATAATATTACTCTGCATATGCAAACAATTTAAATAATGAAAGTGAACAAGTTATATATATATGAGCTTCGCTAATATATTTTGTGTAAGCGGCCTAGGTAAGGAAAACCTCACTTACTTTCATTGGTCGCTTAAAACACATCTGTATAAATATATCGACTTTATTAGCCCAAATATAATAAAGTTCAGCTAACAAAATTTTTGTTGCTTTATTTGTGCTGTGCTTCATTGTAATATTTCATTTACATTTTTCTCTTTGTAAATAATACTACCGTACAAGCAACAATTTAAATAATGAAAGTGAGCAAGTTATATATATATGAGCTTCGCTAATATATTTTGTGTAAGCGGCCTAGGTAAGGAAAACCTCACTTACTTTCATTGGTCGCTTAAAACACATCTGTATAAATATATCGACTTTATTAGCCCAAATATAATAAAGTTCAACTAACAAAATTTTAGTTGCTTTATTTGTACATTATTATAATATTTCATTTACATATTTCTCTTTGTAAATAATACTACCGTACAAGCAACAATTTAAATAATGAAAGTGAACAAGTTATATATATATGAGCTTCGCTAATATATTTTGTGTAAGCGGCCTAGGTAA
>NW_027137078.1:100000-127500 GCF_040869045.1 Eurosta solidaginis | reverse complement strand
AAGAACGATATTTATTCATTTTGGTATTTCAGTAATAAAATTATTTTTATATACCATACATTTACTTAAATTTCCATTACATGAAACATATACATTTATTATAAAATGTATATCTTTTCTATGATATGAAATATAAAATTTCATTTATATCGAATTTATATTAATAAAATATTTTAAAAAGCATCTGCTTGCTTCTTGATGATGAGTAAAGTTAACATACAAGTTTTTTTAGAAACACATTGAAGTCAAAATTTTCATACATGTTATTTTTTATATGTGCGCGGCCGCAACACATTTTAACAGTATTTTGAAAATTTTAAAACTTTCATATATGTACTACTTAGTACTTGTATGAGAAACTTTCTCATACTAAAATTTGACAGTTAGTTTAGAATATGAAAACCAATATATGATCAACATTTTCTAATTTAACTAACAGTCTTACTAGGAATTATATCAAATATCAACACTTGATGTATTAATATTTGATTTAATAAGCTTAAATTTGCTTATTTTTACTTAGTTTTGCTTAGCTAAAACTAATTTTCATACATTTTTATATGTGTGCGGCCTCAGTGCAATGTTACCTCCTTGCACTTCATTGGTCGCAACACATTTTTCGTATGAGAAATTTTCTCATACTAAAATTTGACTGTTAGTTTAGAATATGAAAACCATTATATGATCAACATCTTCTAATTTAACTAACAGTCTTACTAGGAATTATATCAAATATCAACACTTGTTGTATTAATATTTGAGTTAATAAGCTTAAATTTGCTTATTTTTACTTAGTTTTGTCTTCACTTTTTCATTTCTGCTAGGAAACTTTCATACAAGCAACCATTTTTATAGAGTACTTGTTGCCGCAGCTCTAACAAGCGCCTCTAAAATTTGACTGTTAGTTTAGAATATGAAAACCATTATATGATCAACATATCCTAATTTAACTAACAGTCTTACTAGGAATTATATCAAATATCAACACTTTGATGTATTAATATTTAATTTAATAAGCTTAAATTTGCTTATTTTTACTTAGTTTTGCTTAGCTAAAACTAATTTTCATACATTTTTATATGTGTGCGGCCTCAGTGCAATGTTACCTCCTTGCACTTCATTGGTCGCAACACATTTTTCGTATGAGAAATTTTCTCATACTAAAATTTGACTGTTAGTTTAGAATATGAAAACCATTATATGATCAACATCTTCTAATTTAACTAACAGTCTTACTAGGAATTATATCAAATATCAACACTTGTTGTATTAATATTTGAGTTAATAAGCTTAAATTTGCTTATTTTTACTTAGTTTTGCTTAGCTAAAACTAATTTTCATACATTTTTATATGTGTGCGGCCTCAGTGCAATGTTACCTCCTTGCACTTCATTGGTCGCAACACATTTTTCGTATGAGAAATTTTCTCATACTAAAATTTGACTGTTAGTTTAGAATATGAAAACCATTATATGATCAACATCTTCTAATTTAACTAACAGTCTTACTAGGAATTATATCAAATATCAACACATGTTGTATTAATATTTGAGTTAATAAGCTTAAATTTGCTTATTTTTACTTAGTTTTGTCTTCACTTTTTCATTTCTGCTAGGAAACTTTCATACAAGCAACCATTTTTATAGAGTACTTGTTGCCGCAGCTCTAACAAGCGCCTCTAAAATTTGACTGTTAGTTTAGAATATGAAAACCATTATATGATCAACATATCCTAATTTAACTAACAGTCTTACTAGGAATTATATCAAATATCAACACTTGATGTATTAATATTTGAGTTAATAAGCTTAAATTTGCTTATTTTTACTTAGTTTTGCTTAGCTAAAACTAATTTTCATACATTTTTTATATGTGCGCGGCCTCAGTGCAATGCTAGTTTGCACTTCGTTAGTCGCAACACAAAGTTTTCATACGTTTAAGTGTTTTTACCTTGCATTTCGATAGTAGAAACACATTTTTGAAGTATTTTGAAAATTTCAAAACTTTCATATAAGTAGATGTTGGTACTTGTATGAAACTTTGTCAGTGTCAGTTAGCTACGCTTAGTGGTTTTGTATGGCTGACCAAAGTTTTCATACATTACCTAAAATTGTTTTCTGACTCGCTCACCTCACATGGCGAAAAATGTATGAAGATACAAACTTTCATACAAGTACAAGATACAAACTTTCATACAAGTACAAAGTTTCATACAAGTAGAAACTTTCATACAAATACAAACTTCCAAACAAGTACAAAGTTTCATACAAGTAGAAACTTTCATACAAGTACAAACTGTACTTGTATGGAAGTTTGTACTTGTATGAAACTTTGTCAGTGTCTTTTAGCTTCGCTTAGTGGTTTTGTATGGCTGACCAAAGTTTTCATACGTTTAAGTGTTTTTAGCTTGCATTTCGTTAGCAGCAACACATTTTTTAAGTATTTTGAAAATTTCAAAACTTTCATATAAGTAGATGTTAGTACTTGTATGAAACTTTGTCAGTGTCTATTAGCTACGCTTAGTGGTTTTGTATGGCTGACCAAAGTTTTCATACGTTTAAGTGTTTTTAGCTTGCATTTCGTTAGCAGCAACACATTTTTTAAGTATTTTGAAAATTTCAAAACTTTGATATAAGTAGATGCTAGTACTTGTATGAAACTTTGTCAGTGCCTGTTAGCTACGCTTAGTGGTTTTGTATGGCTGACCAAAGTTTTCATACGTTTAAGTGTTTTTAGCTTGCATTTCGTTAGCAGCAACACATTTTTTAAGTATTTTGAAAATTTCAAAACTTTCATATAAGTAGATGTTAGTACTTGTATGAAACTTTGTCAGTGTCTTTTAGCTTCGCTTAGTAGTTTTGTATGGCTGACCAAAGTTTTCATACGTTTAACTGTTTTTAGCTTGTATTTCGTTAGCAGCAACACATTTTTTAAGTACTTTGAAAATTTCAAAACTTTCATATAAGTAGATGTTAGTACTTGTATGAAACTTTGTCAGTGTCTCTTAGCTTCGCTTAGTGGTTTTGTATGGCTGACCAAAGTTTTCATACGTTTAAGTGTTTTTAGCTTGCATTTCGATAGTAGCAACACATTTTTTAAGTATTTTGAAAATTTCAAAACTTTCATATAAGTAGATGTCAGTACTTGTATGAAACTTTGTCAGTGTCTGTTAGCTACGCTTAGTGGTTTTGTATGGCTGACCAAAGTTTTCATACGTTTAAGTGTTTTTAGCTTGCATTTCGATAGTAGTAACACATTTTAGAAGTATTTTGAAAATTTCAAAACTTTCATATAAGTAGATGTTAGTACTTGTATGAAACTTTGTCAGTGCCTGTTAGCTTCGCTTACTGGTTTTGTATGGCTAACCAAAGTTTTCATACGTTTAAGTGTTTTTAGCTTGCATTTCATTAGTAGCAACACATTTTTCAAGTATTTTGAAAATTTCAAAACTTTCATATAAGTAGATGCTAGTACTAGTATGAAACTTTGTCAGTGTCTGGTAGCTACGCTTAGTGGTTTTGTATGGCTGACCAAAGTTTTCATACGTTTCTTAAAATTGTTTTCTGACCTGCTCACCTCACATGACGAAAAATGTATGAAGATACAAACTTTCATACAAGTACAAGATACAAACTTTCATACAAGTACAAAGTTTCATACAAGTAGAAACTTTCATACAAATACAAACTTCCAAACAAGTACAAAGTTTCATACAAGTAGAAACTTTCATACAAGTACAAACTGTACTTGTATGGAAGTTTGTACTTGTATGAAACTTTGTCAGTGTCTGTTAGCTTCGCTTAGTGGTTTTGTATGGCTGACCAAAGTTGTCATACGTTTAAGTGTTTTTAGCTTGCATTTCGTTAGCTGCAACACATTTTTTAAGTATTTTGAAAATTTCAAAACTTTCATATAAGTAGATGTTAGTACTTGTATGAAACTTTGTCAGTGCCTGTTAGCTTCGCTTAGTGGTTTTGTATGGCTGACCAAAGTTTTCATACGTTTAAGTGTTTTTAGCTTGCACTTCGTTAGCAGCAACACATTTTTTAAGTATTTTGAAAATTTCAAAACTTTCATATAAGTAGATGTTAGTACTTGTATGAAACTTTGTCAGTGTCTGTTAGCTTCGCTTAGTGGTTTTGTATGGCTGACCAAAGTTTTCATACGTTTAAGTGTTTTTAGCTTGCACTTCGTTAGCAGCAACACATTTTTTAAGTATTTTGAAAATTTCAAAACTTTCATATAAGTAGATGTTAGTACTTGTATGAAACTTTGTCAGTGTCTGTTAGCTTCGCTTAGTGGTTTTGTATGGCTGACCAAAGTTTTCATACGTTTAAGTGTTTTTTAGCTTGCATTTCGTTAGCAGCAACACATTTTTTAAGTATTTTGAAAATTTCAAAACTCTCATATAAGTAGATGTTAGTACTTGTATGAAACTTTGTCAGTGTCTGTTAGCTACGCTTAGTGGTTTTGTATGGCTGACCAAAGTTTTCATACGTTTAAGTGTTTTTAGCTTGCATTTCGTTAGCAGCAACATATTTTTTAAGTATTTTGAAAATTTCAAAACTTTCATATAAGTAGATGTTAGTACTTGTATGAAACTTTGTCAGTGTCTGTTAGCTTCGCTTAGTGGTTTTGTATGGCTGACCAAAGTTTTCATACGTTTAAGTGTTTTTAGCTTGCATTTCGATAGTAGCAACACATTTTTTAAGTATTTTGAAAATTTCAAAACTTTCATATAAGTAGATGTTAGTACTTGTATGAAACTTTGTCAGTGTCTGTTAGCTTTGCTTAGTGGTTTTGTATGGCTGACCAAAGTTTTCATACGTTTAAGTGTTTTTAGCTTGCATTTCGATAGTAGCAACACATTTTTTAAGTATTTTGAAAATTTCAAAACTTTCATATAAGTAGATGTCAGTACTTGTATGAAACTTTGTCAGTGTCTGTTAGCTTCGCTTAGTGGTTTTGTATGGCTGACCAAAGTTTTCATACGTTTAAGTGTTTTTAGCTTGCATTTCGTTAGCAGCAACACATTTTTTAAGTATTTTGAAAATTTCAAAACTTTCATATAAGTAGATGTTAGTACTTGTATGAAACTTTGTCAGTGTCTGTTAGCTTCGCTTAGTGGTTTTGTATGGGCTGACCAAAGTTTTCATACGTTTAAGTGTTTTTAGCTTGCATTTCGTTAGCAGCAACACATTTTTTTAAGTATTTTGAAAATTTCAAAACTTTCATATAAGTAGATGCTAGTACTTGTATGAAACTTTGTCAGTGTCTGTTAGCTACGCTTAGTGGTTTTGTATGGCTGACAAAAGTTTTCATACGTTTAAGTGTTTTTAGCTTGCATTTCGTTAGCAGCAACACATTTTTTAAGTATTTTGAAAATTTCAAAACTTTCATATAAGTAGATGTTAGTACTTGTATGAAACTTTGTCAGTGCCTGTTAGCTTCGCTTAGTGGTTTTGTATGGCTGACCAAAGTTTTCATACATTTAAGTGTTTTTAGCTTGCATTTCGATAGTAGCAACACATTTTTGAAGTATTTTGAAAATTTCAAAACTTTCATATAAGTAGATGTTAGTACTTGTATGAAACTTTGTCAGTGTCTGTTAGCTTCGCTTAGTGGTTTTGTATGGCTGACCAAAGTTTTCATACGTTTAAGTGTTTTTAGCTTGCATTTCGTTAGCAGCAACACATTTTTTAAGTATTTTGAAAATTTCAAAACTTTCATATAAGTAGATGTAAGTAATTGTATGAAACTTTGTCAGTGTCTGTTAGCTTCGCTTAGTGGTTTTGTATGGCTGACCAAAGTTTTCATACGTTTAAGTGTTTTTAGCTTGCATTTCGATAGTAGCAACACATTTTTTAAGTATTTTGAAAATTTCAAAACTTTCATATAAATAGATGTTAGTACTTGTATGAAACTTTGTCAGTGCCTGTTAGCTTCGCTTAGTGGTTTTGTATGGCTGACCAAAGTTTTCATACGTTTAAGTGTTTTTAGCTTGCATTTCATTAGTAGCAACACATTTTTTAAGTATTTTGAAAATTTCAAAACTTTCATATAAGTAGATGTCAGTACTAGTATGAAACTTTGTCAGTGTCTGGTAGCTACGCTTAGTGGTTTTGTATGGCTGACCAAAGTTTTCATACGTTCCTTAAAATTGTTTTCTGACCCGCTCACCTCACATGACGAAAAATGTATGAAGATACAAACTTTCATACAAGTACAAGATACAAACTTTCATACAAGTACAAAGTTTCATACAAGTAGAAACTTTCATACAAGTACAAACTTCCATACAAGTACAAAGTTTCATACAAGTAGAAAAAAGTTTCATACAAGTTCACTTGTATGAAAGTTTCTACTTGTATGAAACTTTGTACTTGTATGAAAGTTTCTACTTGTATGAAACTTTGTACTTGTTTGGAAGTATGAAACTTTTTAATACGTTGTTGTTGTTGTTGTTGTTGTTGGTGTTGTTGTTGGTTTTGGTGTTGTTGTTGTTGTTATATTGAACATTTTTATTAACAAGTAGAAAAAAGTTTCATACAAGTAGAAAAAAGTTTCATACAAGTACAAATTTCCAACCAGTACAAAGTTTCATACAAGTAGAAAAAAGTTTCATACAAGTAAAAACTTCCATACAATTACAAAGTTTCATACAAGTAGAAAAAGTTTCATACAAGTACAAACTTCCATACAAGTACAAAGTTTCATACAAGTAGAAAAAAGTTTCATACAAGTAGAAAAAAGTTTCATACAAGTACAAACTTCCATACAAGTACAAAGTTTCATACAAGTAGAGAAAAGTTTCATACAAGTACAAACTTCCATACAAGTACAAAGTTTCATACAAGTAGAAAAAGTTCCATACAAGTACAAAGTTTCATACAAGTACGCTTGGAAACCCTCACATGACCAAAAATGTATGAAAAATACAAGTTTTATAATGTGTTGAATTTTTACCAATAATACCATGTTGGTTTCTTTAGTAAACTAACTAGGCAATATCATCGAAAATATGATAAATTGTCCATATTGAATTTTTCATATATTTTCTGTCAAGTGAGGTAATAATTTAATATTTTTATACTTATATGAAGATTTTCCTTTGTACTTATATTAATAAAAATGTTCAATATAACAACAACAACAACACCAACAACAACAACAACAACAACAACAACAACAACAACAACAACAACAACAACAACAACAACAACAACAACAACGTATTAAAAAGTTTCATACAAGTAAGGTAATAATTTAATATTTTTATACTTATATGAAGATTTTCCTTTGTACTTATATTAATAAAAATGTTCAATATAACAACAACAACAACAACAACACCAACAACAACAACAACAACAACAACAACAACAACAACAACAACAACAACGTATTAAAAAGTTTCATACAAGTAAGGTAATAATTTAATATTTTTATACTTATATGAAGATTTTCCTTTGTACTTATATTAATAAAAATGTTCAATATAACAACAACAACAACACCAAAACCAACAACAACAACAACAACAACAACGTATTAAAAAGTTTCATACTTCCAAATGTTCCATATTGTTTTTAGCTTGCATTTCGTTAGCAGCAACACATTTTTTAAGTATTTTGAAAATTTCAAAACTTTCATATAAGTAGATGTTAGTACTTGTATGAAACTTTGTCAGTGTCTGTTAGCTTCGCTTAGTGGTTTTGTATGGCTGACCAAAGTTTTCATACGTTTAAGTGTTTTTAGCTTGCATTTCGTTAGCAGCAACACATTTTTTAAGTATTTTGAAAATTTCAAAACTTTCATATAAGTAGATGTTAGTACTTGTATGAAACTTTGTCAGTGTCTGTTAGCTACGCTTAGTGGTTTTGTATGGCTGATCAAAGTTTTCATACGTTTAAGTGTTTTTAGCTTGCATTTCGTTAGCAGCAACACATTTTTTAAGTATTTTGAAAATTTCAAAACTTTCATATAAGTAGATGTTAGTACTTGTATGAAACTTTGTCAGTGTCTGTTAGCTTCGCTTAGTGGTTTTGTATGGCTGACCAAAGTTTTCATACGTTTAAGTGTTTTTAGCTTGCATTTCGTTAGCAGCAACACTATTTTTAAGTATTTTGAAAATTTCAAAACTTTCATATAAGTAGATGTTAGTACTTGTATGAAACTTTGTCAGTGTCTGTTAGCTTCGCTTAGTGGTTTTGTATGGCTGACCAAAGTTTTCATACGTTTAAGTGTTTTTAGCTTGCATTTCGTTAGCAGCAACACATTTTTTAAGTATTTTGAAAATTTCAAAACTTTCATATAAGTAGATGTTAGTACTTGTATGAAACTTTGTCAGTGTCTGTTAGCTTCGCTTAGTGGTTTTGTATGGCTGACCAAAGTTTTCATACGTTTAAGTGTTTTTAGCTTGCATTTCGATAGTAGCAACACATTTTTGAAGTATTTTGAAAATTTCAAAACTTTCATATAAATAGATGTTAGTACTTGTATGAAACTTTGTCAGTGTCTGTTAGCTTCGCTTAGTGGTTTTGTATGGCTGACCAAAGTTTTCATACGTTTAAGTGTTTTTAGCTTGCATTTCGTTAGCAGCAACACATTTTTTAAGTATTTTGAAAATTTCAAAACTTTCATATAAGTAGATGTTAGTACTTGTATGAAACTTTGTCAGTGTCTGTTAGCTTCGCTTAGTGGTTTTGTATGGCTGACCAAAGTTTTCATACGTTTAAGTGTTTTTAGCTTGCATTTCGTTAGCAGCAACACATTTTTTAAGTATTTTGAAAATTTCAAAACTTTCATATAAGTAGATGTTAGTACTTGTATGAAACTTTGTCAGTGTCTGTTAGCTTCGCTTAGTGGTTTTGTATGGCTGACCAAAGTTTTCATACGTTTAAGTGTTTTTAGCTTGCATTTCGATAGTAGCAACACATTTTTGAAGTATTTTGAAAATTTCAAAACTTTCATATAAATAGATGTTAGTACTTGTATGAAACTTTGTCAGTGTCTGTTAGCTTCGCTTAGTGGTTTTGTATGGCTGACCAAAGTTTTCATACGTTTAAGTGTTTTTAGCTTGCATTTCGTTAGCAGCAACACATTTTTTAAGTATTTTGAAAATTTCAAAACTTTCATATAAGTAGATGTTAGTACTTGTATGAAACTTTGTCAGTGTCTGTTAGCTTCGCTTAGTGGTTTTGTATGGCTGACCAAAGTTTTCATACGTTTAAGTGTTTTTAGCTTGCATTTCGTTAGCAGCAACACATTTTTTAAGTATTTTGAAAATTTCAAAACTTTCATATAAGTAGATGTTAGTACTTGTATGAAACTTTGTCAGTGTCTGTTAGCTACGCTTAGTGGTTTTGTATGGCTGACCAAAGTTTACATACGTTTATTAAAATTGTTTTCTGACTCGCTCACCTCACATCACGAAAAATGTATGAAGATACAAACTTTCATACAACTACAAGATAAAAACTTTCATACAAGTAGAAACTTTTCAGTACTTTCACAAGTACAAACTTCCAAACAAGTACAAAGTTTCATACAAGTAAAAACTTTCATACAAGTACAAACTGTACTTGTATGGAAGTTTGTACTTGTATGAAACTTTGTCAGTGTTTGTTAGCTTCGCTTAGTGGTTTTGTATGGCTGACCAAAGTTTTCATACGTTTAAGTGTTTTTAGCTTGCATTTCGTTAGCAGCAACACATTTTTTAAGTATTTTGAAAATTTCAAAACTTTCATATAAGTAGATGTTAGTACTTGTATGAAACTTTGTCAGTGTCTGTTAGCTTCGCTTAGTGGTTTTGTATGGCTGACCAAAGTTTTCATACGTTTAAGTGTTTTTAGCTTGCACTTCGTTAGCAGCAACACATTTTTTAAGTATTTTGAAAATTTCAAAACTTTCATATAAGTAGATGTTAGTACTTGTATGAAACTTTGTCAGTGTCTGTTAGCTTCGCTTAGTGGTTTTGTATGGCTGACCAAAGTTTTCATACGTTTAAGTGTTTTTAGCTTGCATTTCGTTAGCAGCAACACATTTTTTAAGTATTTTGAAAATTTCAAAACTCTCATATAAGTAGATGTTAGTACTTGTATGAAACTTTGTCAGTGTCTGTTAGCTACGCTTAGTGGTTTTGTATGGCTGACCAAAGTTTTCATACGTTTAAGTGTTTTTAGCTTGCATTTCGTTAGCAGCAACATATTTTTTAAGTATTTTGAAAATTTCAAAACTTTCATATAAGTAGATGTTAGTACTTGTATGAAACTTTGTCAGTGTCTGTTAGCTTCGCTTAGTGGTTTTGTATGGCTGACCAAAGTTTTCATACGTTTAAGTGTTTTTAGCTTGCACTTCTTTAGCAGCAACAAATTTTTTAAGTATTTTGAAAATTTCAAAACTTTCATATAAGCAGATATTAGCACTTGTATGAAACTTTGTCAGTGTCTGTTAGCTACGCTTAGTGGTTTTGTATGGCTGACCAAAGTTTTCATACGTTTAAGTGTTTTTAGCTTGCATTTCGATAGTATCAACACATTTTTGAAGTATTTTAAAAATTTCAAAACTTTCATATAAGTAGATGTTAGTACTTGTATGAAACTTTGTCAGCGTCTGTTAGCTACGCTTAGTGGTTTTATATAGCTGACCAAAGTTTTCATACGTTTCTTAAAATTGTTTTCTGACCCGCTCACCTCACATGACGAAAAATGTATGAAGATACAAACTTTCATACAAGTACAAGATACAAACTTTCATACAAGTACAAAGTTTCATACAAGTAGAAACTTTCATACAAGTACAAACTTCCATACAAGTACAAAGTTTCATACAAGTAGAAACTTTCATACAAGTACAAACTTCCATACAAGTACAAAGTTTCATACAAGTAGAAACTTTCATACAAGTACAAACTTCCATACAAGTACAAAGTTTCATACAAGTACAAACTTCCATACAAGTACAAAGTTTCATACAAGTAGAAACTTTCATACAAGTACAAACTTCCATACAAGTACAAAGTTTCATACAAGTAGAAACTTTCATACAAGTACAAACTTCCATACAAGTACAAAGTTTCATACAAGTAGAAACTTTCATACAAGTACAAACTTCCATACAAGTACAAAGTTTCATACAAGTAGAAAAAAGTTTCATACAAGTACAAACTTCCATACAAGTACAAAGTTTCATACAAGTAGAAAAAAGTTTCATACAAGTACAAACTTCCATACAAGTACAAAGTTTCATACAAGTAGAAAAAAGTTTCATACAAGTACTTGTATTTATAATATAATTTTCATACATTTTTATATGTGCGCGGCCTCAGTGCAATGCTAGTTTGCACTTCGTTAGTCGCAACACATTACAAAAGTATTTTGAAACTTTTAAAACTTTCATATATATACTTTCATATATATATGTTATGTTCGGACCTGTTAAGTTTTCTTGTGTTGAGTCAAATTATGCCGCAGGCTCCACTCCTGATAGTGCCCTTCCGTCAATTCCTTTAAGTTTCAGCTTTGCAACCATACTTCCCCCGGAGTCCAAAAGCTTTGGTTTCCCGGGAAGCGACTGAGAGAGCCGTAGCTACACCCAATCGCTAGCTCTAACTTTCGTTCTTAGTTTTTATAGAGGATTTGTCGCACCTAACAAACGCCTCTTTATATATAATTTTCATACATTTTTATATGTGCGCGGCCTCAGTGCAATGCTAGTTTGCACTTCGTTAGTCGCAACACATTTTAAAAGTTAGTTAACGAGGCATTTGGCGATCTTAAGGGAGTCATAATTACTCCCGCCACCGTTTACCCGCGCTTACTTTAATTTGGACACCGTAACATTACGTTCGGTTCATCCCACAGCGCCAGTTCTGCTTACCAAAAGTCGCCCCCCACTGGGCACATTATATCATATAACTTCAACCTTCATATCAAAAAAGGTGAGGTTCTTACCCATTTAAAGTTTTTAGTTGTAGATGACCATACGATCTGCATGTTTATCTAGAGTTCAACCAATATAACAATCTATAAAGATCGCTTGGTTTTAGTCTAATAAAAGCACACGTTCCATAAGGTCCGTGTTTATATTATTGCATGTATTAGCTCTAGAATTACCACAGTTATCCAACTAACTGTTAATGATCGATCTATGGAACCATAACTGACTGATGCCTTTTGCGGTTTCACTTTTAATTCGTGTGTACTTAGACATGCATGGCTTAATCTTTGAGGCAAGCATATAACTACTGGCGGGATCAACCAGAATTATATTTAAAAAATATAATAAAAATTATATTTTTTGTGTTTAATGTAAATAATATTACTCTGCATATGCAAACAATTTAAATAATGAAAGTGAACAAGTTATATATATATGAGCTTCGCTAATATATTTTGTGTAAGCGGCCTAGGTAAGGAAAACCTCACTTACTTTCATTGGTCGCTTAAAACACATCTGTATAAATATATCGACTTTATTAGCCCAAATATAATAAAGTTCAGCTAACAAAATTTTTGTTGCTTTATTTGTGCTGTGCTTCATTGTAATATTTCATTTACATTTTTCTCTTTGTAAATAATACTACCGTACAAGCAACAATTTAAATAATGAAAGTGAGCAAGTTATATATATATGAGCTTCGCTAATATATTTTGTGTAAGCGGCCTAGGTAAGGAAAACCTCACTTACTTTCATTGGTCGCTTAAAACACATCTGTATAAATATATCGACTTTATTAGCCCAAATATAATAAAGTTCAACTAACAAAATTTTAGTTGCTTTATTTGTACATTATTATAATATTTCATTTACATATTTCTCTTTGTAAATAATACTACCGTACAAGCAACAATTTAAATAATGAAAGTGAACAAGTTATATATATATGAGCTTCGCTAATATATTTTGTGTAAGCGGCCTAGGTAAGGAAAACCTCACTTACTTTCATTGGTCGCTTAAAACACATCTGTATAAATATATCGACTTTATTAGCCCAAATATAATAAAGTTCAACTAACAAAATTTTATTTGCTTTATTTGTACATTATTGTAATATTTCATTTACATTTTTCTCTTTGTAAATAATACTACCGTACAAGCAACAATTTAAATAATGAAAGTGAACAAGTTATATATATATGAACTTCGCTAATATATTTTGTGTAAGCGGCCTAGGTAAGGAAAACCTCACTTACTTTCATTGGTCGCTTAAAACACATCTGTATAAATATATCGACTTTATTAGCCCAAATATAATAAAGTTCAACTAACAAAATTTTTGTTGCTTTATTTGTACTTTATTGTAGTAGATTACAATATTTGCTTTTTCATAATTTTTATAGAGGACTTGGCCCCTAAACAAGCGCCTCTCTTTATATTGCATATTTTAAATATGCATATTTTTATAAGATGATTACATCAAAACAATAATAAATTGGAAAATTAATTCCAATAAATTGTTTTCGAATCATCAAGCAAAGGTTAAGCTTCAGTGGATCGCAGTATGGCAGCTGCTCTACCACTTACAACACCTTGCCCGTTACCAAAGTCGTTTACAATTGATTCTAGGCATTGTCATTGTATTAAATAATGTTTTTATATATAACTAGCGCGGCATACGGGTGATATTTGAATCCTCCCGCATTTGCTATGTTATAAATAACATTGGCATCACATATATTCATTTTGTCGTTTATAAATTAAATTTATAAACTTTAAATGATTTAGAGAAGCCATACAATGCAATTTGCCCCATATTTATCATTGCAGTCCAGCACGGATACAACCTTAGAGGCGTTCAGGCATAATCCAACGGACGTAGCATCATACCACTGTTCGCTCGAACAAGTATTGTACCATTGGTCCGTACCTGCGGTTCCTCTCGTACTACGCAGGAATGCTGTCGCAATAATATTTTGTCATTAGTAGGGTAAAACTAACCTGTCTCACGACGGTCTAAACCCAGCTCACGTTCCCTTGAATGGGTGAACAATCCAACGCTTGGTGAATTTTGCTTCACAATGATAGGAAGAGCCGATATCGAAGGATCAAAAAGCAACGTCGCTATGAACGCTTGGCTGCCACAAGCCAGTTATCCCTGTGGTAACTTTTCTGACACCTCTTATTAAAAACTCTTTAAACCAAAAGGATCGATAGGCCGAGCTTTTGCTGTCTCTGTGCGTACTGAACACCGAGATCAAGTCAGCATTTGCCCTTTTGCTCTATGTGTGGTTTCTGTCCGCACTGAGCTGGCCTTGGGACACCTCCGTTATTATTTGAGAGATGTACCGCCCCAGTCAAACTCCCCACCTGGCAATGTCCTTGAATTGGATCATACCTGAGTGTTGGAGTTATACCAAATTTTAATTATGATAATAACATCGAAAAATGTTATCATTTCTCATTAAAATATGTTTACAATTATATAACAAACTCGTGGTACTTTGATCAAGAAGCTTGCATCAAAACCCAATACCATAAGATATATAAATATATCCTTAATATGGCTAGGCAATGATACACGTTCCACTTAATCAAGTAAGTAAGGAAACAATAAGAGTAGTGGTATTTCATTGACGATAAATAACCGAAATTATATATCTCCCACTTATACTACACCTCTTATGTCTCCTTACACTGCCAGACTAGAGTCAAGCTCAACAGGGTCTTCTTTCCCCGCTAATTATTCCAAGCCCGTTCCCTTGGCTGTGGTTTCGCTAGATAGTAGATAGGGACAGCGAGTGTAGGTTTTACGTGAGTGCCTGTCTTCGAAGACCTAACCTCACGCATGTACCAAGTACACAGGTCAAAGCGGGTCTGACCAGCCCCCAAGGCTCGCTTACCTTGGTACCAATCGATAATGTGAGTGGACACATCATCACCTTGGTGGGGTTGGAGGCCTATCTAACACCTCTTCCATTCTATGGGTCATGGCACCCGGTTGCAATGCAACTCCACATTCGAGCTGACCAACTCTTACCGCATTCGGATATCAACCACAGCCACCACGATGCTCCCAAAGGGGCCAACCGCAATGAACAGAAACGGAGCAAGCTCCGCGGGCTATCTGTTCCCCGTGGTACCACTTTAAAGTCTTGGTCTGACTTTCGCAGCCGAAGCCACTTCCGGTTGAGTATCCACCTACTCCGGACCGGCCGCCTAGGGGTGAGGTGGGGTTAGAACCCCCCCCACATCCACGAACACACACACAGTTTAACCACCACGGTCACCACCACGTCTCCTCCGTCTAAACACCTCAAAAGCATACCTATTGAGCAAATCAATAGTCCGACTAGTGGAGAGCGCTCCGCTTACATCAACTCTACCTTCATCAGCATTAACCCCAAAACTACCCAAATCCCTTATGTCCGAGTACTCCGGGCACTCGCACAACACATGCAACCAATCCTCATATGCAGCCCCACATACACACCCCTCCGTTTCGCTCAAGCTCCTCTTATGCAAGAATGCATTAAGAGGACCATGACCAGTAAGCAGAAAACCCAGGCTCAGACTAAATCTGAAGTCTGGATTTTCCGCCACAAATGAAACGTCCCGGATGTACCCGTACGTTACCCTGCCGTTGGGACTATTGTCCCAGCGCTCCTGCCACTTCCCTCTAACCACCCCTTCTAATCGACGCCTATTTTCCAACCATCCACTCTCCACATTATCGTCGGCGGCCCATTCATCCTCCAACAGCGGCAAACTTGCCCTCCTTCTCAGCCTGAAGGAAACAGCAAGCTGTATAACCACCAGGTCGAGAGGGGGTGCACCAAGAAGCACCTGCATCGCATCCGTGGAAACGGTACGGCACAAGGGCAAGCATGGGAGCATCATGCACCTCTGTATGCTCAGCACGCGCCTCTGACCATGAGCAGTCATGACCGTTCGGTACCATATGGCGGCACCAAAGGTAGCGCATGCTACGAATAGGCCACGATATATTGTACGAACGGCACGGCGACTCAGGCCCCAGTCACTCCGAATGATTCGTCGTAACTGCCCCGAAACATTCTGCATCCTATCTCTGACAGCATCCAAGTGTGGCAGGAAGTTCATTCGCTCACCCATTGTCAGCCCCAGGTATTTGACTTTCGTCGCGTACCTGATGCTAACCCCGCCGATACGGACAACCGGTGGGCGATTCTGTGACAATCTGCCCTTGAGCAGCATCATCACAGTTTTGTCCACCGAGATCTCTACGCCAACATGGGCGCCCCAGCCAGCCACTACTTGACATAGTGACTCGCTGGTACGCTCAATGCTGGCGCGAGAATCCCCCTCTACTAATAAGAGGAGGTCATCCGCATAGGCGCTGAATTTGCAAAGATGCTCGAGTTGCCTTAACAAGGAGTCCATCATCATGTTCCATATATATGGACCACAGATGGATCCCTGCGGACAACCACGAGCCACCTCCCTTTCCACACTTTCGCAGGCACCAACGATAGTAGCTCGTCTGTCCGAGAAATAGCTCTGCCACAAAGCAATTTCCGGGCAGCCGAGCTCCACTAACCGCTCGATAACCCTGTCCCAGCGCAGGAAGTCAAACGCCCCCTTGAAGTCAATAAATATGCCAAGGGCATATTTATTGGAGCTTCTCTCTACACAGTCTTGGACATGCATCCAGGCGTCTTCAATGCTGCGTCCTTTCCTGAACCCAAACTGTCTATCCGATTGGTTACCCCCAACTAGCTCCTGAAGCCGCTCAACCATAACCCTCTCCAGCACTTTACCAAGCACTGGGAGAAGGCTGATACCTCGGTAAGACCGAGGATCAGATCTTATTTTGTCAGGCGACTTCAGAAGAACGACAACCCTAGCAGCTTTCCACTCACGTGGGAAGTAACCCTCCCATATGCATTTGTCATAAACGGCTTCCAAGTATTCCGGAATAAACTTCCACAAACACTTGCACATTTCTCCGTTTATTCCATCCAAACCCGGAGACCGTTTAGACCTAACCAGGCCAAATGCATAGTCCAACTCTTCAACTTCTAGTGGAGGTACAGGTACGTCTTGTGCAAGGGGAGGCACCTGGACCTCCGCCCTAGGAAAGAACCCTTCAATAAGCAGCTCCGAACATTCCCTCCATGTTGATATTGTTCGCTCGCCCACACGGAGGGAATTAACTTCGGTCTGGCGGCGACCCCTACAGATCTTGTAGACCTGTCCCCAGGGGTCGTTCGAATTTTCAGACACGAAGTTGCGCCATTGTTCCTCTTTCACCTCTACAACCATTCTCTTATACTCACGCGTTTCCACACTTAATTGACTTCTAAGCTGGGACAGACCATCGGAATCGATATGCCGGGCGCGTTGAAACCGACGTCTCAGGCGCCTGACAGATCTCCTCTTCTGGGTCAGTTCGCGCGTCCACCACCTGACACAGCGAAAACGCTCCTTCTTCCACCTTTCAAACATGCTGTCATTGACCCGCCAGATACAGGCGTTCAAGAGGGAGTAGATAGGGACAGCGAGTGTAGGTTTTACGTGAGTGCCTGTCTTCGAAGACCTAACCTCACGCATGTACCAAGTACACAGGTCAAAGCGGGTCTGACCAGCCCCCAAGGCTCGCTTACCTTGGTACCAATCGATAATGTGAGTGGACACATCATCACCTTGGTGGGGTTGGAGGCCTATCTAACACCTCTTCCATTCTATGGGTCATGGCACCCGGTTGCAATGCAACTCCACATTCGAGCTGACCAACTCTTACCGCATTCGGATATCAACCACAGCCACCACGATGCTCCCAAAGGGGCCAACCGCAATGAACAGAAACGGAGCAAGCTCCGCGGGCTATCTGTTCCCCGTGGTACCACTTTAAAGTCTTGGTCTGACTTTCGCAGCCGAAGCCACTTCCGGTTGAGTATCCACCTACTCCGGACCGGCCGCCTAGGGGTGAGGTGGGGTTAGAACCCCCCCCCACATCCACGAACACACACACAAATTAACCACCACGGTCACCACCACGTCTCCTCCGTCTAAACACCTCAAAAGCATACCTATTGAGCAAATCAATAGTCCGACTAGTGGAGAGCGCTCCACTTACATCAACTCTACCTTCATCAGCATTAACCCCAAAACTACCCAAATCCCTTATGTCCGAGTACTCCGGGCACTCGCACAACACATGCAACCAATCTTCATATGCAGCCCCACATACACACCCCTCCGTTTCGCTCAAGCTCCTCTTATGCAAGAATGCATTAAGAGGACCATGACCAGTAAGCAGAAAACCCAGGCTCAGACTAAATCTGAAGTCTGGATTTTCTGCCACAAATGAAACGTCCCGGATGTACCCGTACGTTACCCTGCCGTTGGGACTATTGTCCCAGCGCTCCTGCCACTTCCCTCTAACCACCCCTTCTAATCGACGCCTATTTTCCAACCATCCACTCTCCACATTATCGTCGGCGGCCCATTCATCCTCCAACAGCGGCAAACTTGCCCTCCTTCTCAGCCTGAAGGAAACAGCAAGCTGTATAACCACCAGGTCGAGAGGGGGTGCACCAAGAAGCACCTGCATCGCATCCGTGGAAACGGTACGACACAAGGGCAAGCATGGGAGCATCATGCACCTTTGTATGCTCAGCACGCGCCTCTGACCATGAGCAGTCATGACCGTTCGGTACCATATGGCGGCACCAAAAGTAGCGCATGCTACGAATAGGCCACGATATATTGTACGAACGGCACGGCGACTCAGGCCCCAGTCACTCCGAATGATTCGTCGTAACTGCCCCGAAACATTCTGCATCCTATCTCTGACAGCATCCAAGTGTGGCAGGAAGTTCATTCGCTCACCCATTGTCAGCCCCAGGTATTTGACTTTCGTCGCGTACCTGATGCTAACCCCGCCGATCCGGACAACCGGTGGGCGATTCTGTGACAATCTGCCCTTGAGCAGCATCATCACAGTTTTGTCCACCGAAATCTCTACGCCAACATGGGCGCCCCAGCCAGCCACTACTTGACATAGTGACTCGCTGGTACGCTCAATGCTGGCGCGAGAATCCCCCTCTACTAATAAGAGGAGGTCATCCGCATAGGCGCTGAATTTGCAAAGATGCTCGAGTTGCCTTAACAAGGAGTCCATCATCATGTTCCATATATATGGACCACAGATGGATCCCTGCGGACAACCACGAGCCACCTCCCTTTCCACACTTTCGCAGGCACCAACGATAGTAGCTCGCCTGTCCGAGAAATAGCTCTGCCACAAAGCAATTTCCGGGCAGCCGAGCTCCACTAACCGCTCGATAACCCTGTCCCAGCGCAGGAAGTCAAACGCCCCCTTGAAGTCAATAAATATGCCAAGGGCATATTTATTGGAGCTTCTCTCTACACAGTCTTGGACATGCATCCAGGCGTCTTCAATGCTGCGTCCTTTCCTGAACCCAAACTGTCTATCCGATTGGTTACCCCCAACTAGCTCCTGAAGCCGCTCAACCATAACCCTCTCCAGCACTTTACCAAGCACTGGAAGAAGGCTGATACCTCGGTAAGACCGAGGATCAGATCTTATTTTGTCAGGCGACTTCAGAAGGACGACAACCCTAGCAGCTTTCCACTCACGTGGGAAGTAACCCTCCCATATGCATTTGTCATAAACGGCTTCCAAGTATTCCGGAATAAACTTCCACAAACACTTGCACATTTCTCCGTTTATTCCATCCAAACCCGGAGACCGTTTAGACCTAACCAGGCCAAATGCATAGTCCAACTCTTCAACTTCTAGTGGAGGTACAGGTACGTCTTGTGCAAGGGGAGGCACCTGGACCTCCGCCCTAGGAAAGAACCCTTCAATAAGCAGCTCCGAACATTCCCTCCATGTTGATATTGTTCGCTCGCCCACACGGAGGGAATTAACTTCGGTCTGGCGGCGACCCCTACAGATCTTGTAGACCTGTCCCCAGGGGTCGTTCGAATTTTCAGACACGAAGTTGCGCCATTGTTCCTCTTTCACCTCTACAACCATTCTCTTATACTCACGCGTTTCCACACTTAATTGACTTCTAAGCTGGGACAGACCATCGGAATCGATATGCCGGGCGCGTTGAAACCGACGTCTCAGGCGCCTGACAGATCTCCTCTTCTGGGTCAGTTCGCGCGTCCACCACCTGACACAGCGAAAACGCTCCTTCTTCCACCTTTCAAACATGCTGTCATTGACCCGCCAGATACAGGCGTTCAAGAGGGCAATCTGCTGATCTACTGGGAGCTCTGCAAATACATCGAGGGGTGTAGCAGTCACCTCCTGCTCGACGTATAACCCGTACAGAGTCCAATTTGCCCCGGCAGTACGCCACCCCATTACGGAAGGCGTACCAAGCATATCCGGGGTGGTACGGGGAGCAACCACAATCTCAATGAGATTATGGTCGCTTATCCCCTCACCCCCCCTTACTCTCCATCCGCAACTGAATGCTCTCGCTGCTGGCTCATTCATCAGAGTAACATCAATGTCACTCCTGCCCATGGGCCCATCGAATGTGTACCACCCACTCGGTTCGTTCACAACATGAACGTGAGAGGTGAGTACCCACTCGCCCAACGCCTCGCCCCGTCCATGACTAGCATATCCAGGAGAAGTCCTGGATATTTTGCTATGCCATATAGGGGATACGGCATTGGCATCCACACCAATGATAACTGGCGTGCTACTCCCCAGTAGTAGCACCGTATCTAGGTATCGGATGTATGGTTCCATGGGTTCTCCAAACTTACAATATATGCTTGCAAAGACGGCTCTCCCGAAGGAGCCCTCAATGCTCACACATATTCCCCATTCAGACGCATTCAACAACAAGCATTCATAATTAGGCTCATTCACCACAACCGCAGCATTGCCCCGAAGGTCACAAAAGGACCTAAACCCTCCAGGAAGCCCTCTCACCACACCATTGGTAGTGTAGGGTTCCTGGAGCAGGGCAATACTGCAACTCTCCTCGGCCATGCGCGCCCCCAATTCACACACAACGGAGTACGCTCCCTGACAATTGAGTTGAAGGACTAAACCCATCAATGTCTGGCGAGTGCACGGGCAACAACGGCAGCATATGTCGGGCATTCCGCCGACATCATAAGATGTGCGGCGGGTCTGCCCCTGAATGCACAATTTCGGCAATGCACCCCGTTAGGGCACTTTGCCTCAATATGCCCTTCCTGTCCGCACCTCCGACAGACGGCAGCCCTCAACCCACAGTCCCTCACCTGGTGGTCAAAACTCAGACAGCGGAAGCAGCTATAGGTTTGACTCTCCGGCCGAACCGGGAAGGAAAACCATTTGATGTAGCAACGGCCCGCATCCAAGAGGGGGGACATTAACTTGTCCGGTCCCTCCAGGGTGACGGTCACCGTTGCTCCATCGACGTCTGCCTTCCAAGGTCGACTGATCAGCCTAACCTCTGACTTCTGGCACTCAGGGTCAACCTTCGCGAGGTTCAGACGGAAGACCTCCTCCATGAATTCATCAGGGGAGATTTGCGCATAAACCCCCCGAATGATCACCCTAGTGCCTTGCTTCCGGTTTTCGCTCACTTTTAATCCCACCTCGGAAAACTTCTTGTTGGCGAGGACTTTGTCCCGCTCCTCCTTGGAGGGTAGGCGAATAACTACCCCCCCCGACCGCACAGGTTTCACTTGGTGCACACGTACACCAAGTGTCGGCCCAACCTCCTTGTTAATCTTCTCCACTACCTCTTTTGCAGAGACCCCGGGTTTGCCGCCCTTGACGACCGCCGACCAGGTGTGGAGCGGCTTTGGTACAGCAGGCGCAGGTACGATGGCAGCCGGGATCGTCGTGACCGGAGGCGGCATCGCCAAACGATCTGCGGCGGCAGGTCCACCGCTTCGCGGGGATGCACCTCCCAGCACGACGCCCCGCAGTGACATCGCCTCAATTTGTCCGCGGAGTCGGGCATTCTCGGCTATAGCCGTCATTAGGAGGGCCTCATATTCTGAGGAAACCTCCATCAGCCTCTCAGCAGACTTGAGGTCTGCACCGCTGTCTCCAAAGACCACCTTGCTAAAGCTAGCGGTGATCCTCTTTAGGGCAACAACCCAGGAGCCGTCCACTCCAGAGGCAGCTCTCGAAGCACTAGCGCTCCCTCCAGCTGCAGGGGATCCCCCACTCGCAGCCTTACCTCCAGCGGACTGGCCGCCGGAAAGCTCGGTGCCAGCGGGTGGTCCACAGCTGTCAACAGCGCCAGCGCCCTTCTCCCCAGAATTTTCTACAGAATTCTTTCCCCCTAAAGACTTCGCCGGCTCATTTGCGTCATTGCCCGCAGATTTACCACCGTCGATTGCACCCTCAACGTCGGCAGCAGTCTTTGGCACGCCATCGGCTGCTCTACCTTCGGTTGAGGAGCCAGCGACAGTAGTCACCACGGACTCAGCAGCGAATCCGGCACCCCCCACTACGTCTGATTTGTCCCAACTTAAGGGACATACCCCGGATACCCCGGATTCGGGCAGACTGGGTAAGTCCGCGTCGTCGTCGGATTTCGGGAGAACACTCTCCTCATCCTCTGACTTCGCGGACTTACTCGGCCCGCCCTTGCCTCCCCGTTCAGCGATTTTTGAGGTGGTCGCCCTCCCCGACGCCACCGGTATCCCCGACTTACCCGTCTCCTTTACCGCTTTGCGACCGGGTTGCACAGCGGTAGCCTTCCCGGTGTTCGTTTTAAGGAACTGCCGCGAGCTTACCCCTTTTTCGTCCCCCGAGGTCGACCCATCAGCGGCGGCCGCAGAAGCACGACCTCCGGCGGAGCGCGGCCCCGGACGCTTCCTTACACCGCCCCTTGTACCGCCCTTCATTTCCCCAAAGCGCCTGCCGCCAGAGACAAACTTGGTCACACTTGCACGACACGGATGTGGAAGTAGTCACCAGGAGAAGACCGATGCCCACTGGGCGAATGTAGGCTGTCCTAAATTAGAGGGCTATAACCACTCGGAACCAGTGGTCAGCAGCAGTAGCAGCCCAACCCGTCAGCTATAGCAAAACGCGGTGACGTAGCTCGTACGCTGTTTGTCAGCAAAATGCTGACGTGGTCACTACCAACGCCCCGACGGACGGAACACTGTTCCCCGTATCGGGGACGAGTCGACCGGCACGAAGCTACGCCGAGCTGAACGGACAGACTATAAATGCTACAGCTGATACTGCCACTAATTCGAGTTTGGGTTTATGCCCCCTTACGCAGGCAGTCCACAATTGCTCACTGAGCGAGTAGACCAACACTGGTCCCAAGCGGAACAGTGTATAGTCACACACAAGTTTTCTCCTGGGTACTCACACACAACCGGTTTAATGCGCGCACACACACAAGTCTACCTCCACGTGCAAGCACTTTGAGGTTAGGGTGAAAATTGGTAACAACCAAAACACGCGCACAGAAATTAGGGCTCCGCCGGAGATTGACCTTCGGCTGACCGCTAACTTGGGGTTCCAATTGTCCAATACTTACAGTAATTGCTGTAATTGCTTACAGTAAGTAACACAAACAACGGTTTTTACAACTTTGTTTTTCTACAAAACGCACTAATCACACTCTCTCGGTATACACACTGAATTTGTTTAGCACAACTGTCCGCGACTACAAAACACGTCTGTACACAGCGAAATCCACACTCAGAGTGAGTAGATAGGGACAGTGGGAATCTCGTTAATCCATTCATGCGCGTCACTAATTAGATGACGAGGCATTTGGCTACCTTAAGAGAGTCATAGTTACTCCCGCCGTTTACCCGCGCTTACTTGAATTTCTTCACTTTGACATTCAGAGCACTGGGCAGAAATCACATTGTGTCAACACCCGCTAGGGCCATCACAATGCTTTGTTTTAATTAGACAGTCGGATTCCCCAAGTCCGTGCCAGTTCTGAATTGATTGTTAATTGATAATCGTTATAATTTAAAAAGAATATATAACACTTAATAAAAAAATGTATATAACTTTAAAAATTTTAGCAAGAAAGTTCCACAATTGGCTACGTAACTACTATCCGGGGAACAAAAACCGAAGTTTTCTATTTACCCAGAACGAGTACATAAAACCATGATATTGCTTCCCAATCAAGCCCGATTATCTCAATCTTCAGAGCCAATCCTTATCCCGAAGTTACGGATCTAATTTGCCGACTTCCCTTACCTACATTATTCTATCGACTAGAGACTCTTCACCTTGGAGACCAGCTGCGGATATCGGTACGGCCTGTTGAGAAGTTTGCGTGACCCCACCATAAATTTTCAAGGTCCGAGGAGAAAATATCGACACAACAGTAAATGTCATGCTCTTCTAGTCCATCTACCATATCTCTCTTCGAAAGACTTCCATGGTAGTACGACTATAAAACAGAAAAGAAAACTCTTCCGATATCTCTCGACGGCTTCTTTATGGTCGTTCCTGTTGCCAGGATGAGCACAAGGCCCATTTTTAATAACAAACGGATACTCAACAGGTTACGGAATTGGAACCGTATTCCCTTTCGTTCAAAATTATTCAAGTGTTTAAATTTTACTATAATATATATATATATATATATTTTTTTTTTTTTGTAATTTAAACTTGAAAATTTTCGGCTTTCGCCTTGAACTTAGGACCGACTAACTCGTGATCAACCACTGTTCACACGAAACCCTTCTCCACTTCAGTCCTCCAAGGTCTCATTCGATTATTTGCTACTACCACCAAGATCTGTACCAATGGCGGCTCCATGCAGGCTTACGCCAAACACTTCTATGCACACCATTGTACCCTCCTACTCACTAAAGTTTCAAAATTTATAATTCAATCGAAATTGTATTATAAATCATCTACTTTAGCGGTAATGTATAGGTATACAACTTAAGCGCCATCCATTTTAAGGGCTAGTTGCTTCGGCAGGTGAGTTGTTACACACTCCTTAGCGGATTACGACTTCCATGTCCACCGTCCTGCTGTTTTAAGCAACCAACGCCTTTCATGGTATCTGCATGAGTTGTTAATTTGGGCACCGTAACATTACGTTTGGTTCATCCCACAGCGCCAGTTCTGCTTACCAAAAGTGGCCCACTGGGCACATTATATCATAACCTCAACCTTCATATCAAGAAAGGTGAGGTTCTTACCCATTTAAAGTTTGAGAATAGGTTAAGATCGTTTCGACCCTAAGGCCTCTAATCATTCGCTTTACCAGATAAGATTATTTTACATAATTTTAAAATGCACCAGCTATCCTGAGGGAAACTTCGGAGGGAACCAGCTACTAGATGGTTCGATTGGTCTTTCGCCCCTATACTCAATTCTGACAATCGATTTGCACGTCAGAACTGTTTCGGTCTTCCATCAGGGTTTCCCCTGACTTCAACCTGATCAAGTATAGTTCACCATCTTTCGGGTCACAGCATATATGCTCAAGGTACGCTCCAATTAGAGGTATAAATAATAATAAATTATTATTATACATAATTATATAGAACGCCCCGGGATTGAATTAATAGACTATAATTAAAATAGACTAAAAATTAATCCCATATATTTTAAGTTAAGTTAATTATGCCATTAGGTTTATATAAAATAACCCAATGACTTGCACATATGTTAGACTCCTTGGTCCGTGTTTCAAGACGGGTCCCGAAGGTATCCTGAATCTTTCGCATTGTAAATCATATAAATGCATACAATAAATATTAAAATCAATGATTTTAAAATTATTGTAAAATTCATAAATGAATTTTAGCATTATATATAATAAATCTATCAACACTTTATCAAATCATTAGGCATTTATTTAATATTAATAAGCTATAAAGCAAATTAATTAAAATAAACTTAAAGCCAATGATCTTTTGATAAATAATTTATATGTTAATAGATTACAATGTCCTTATATGAAAAAAATGCACACTATTTTTATAATATTAATAAATTAATATTATATATATAATGATGAATTTTTCATAATGGATATTCAGGTTCATCGGGCTTAACCTCTAAGCAGTTTCACGTACTATTTAACTCTCTATTCAGAGTTCTTTTCAACTTTCCCTCACGGTACTTGTTTACTATCGGTCTCATGGTTATATTTAGTTTTAGATGGAGTTTACCACCCACTTAGTGCTGCACTATCAAGCAACACGACTCTTTGGAAATATCTTTCTAGTAATCATTAACGTTATACGGGCCTGGCACCCTCTATGGGTAAATGGCCTCATTTAAGAAGGACTTAAATCGCTAATTTCTCATACTAGATATTAAGATATTCCATACACTGCATCTCACATTTGCTTACCAAAGTGACTTAGTGCTGAACTGTTTTCTTTTCGCTCGCCGCTACTAAGAAAATCCTTGTTAGTTTCTTTTCCTCCCCTCATTAATATGCTTAAATTCAGGGGGTAATCCCATATGAGTTGAGGTTGTATAATTTTTTTTTTTTTTTTTTATATATATATAAAACAAATATTTTTCTTTTAAATCCATTAAGACTTAAAAATC
This sequence comes from Eurosta solidaginis, assembly GCF_040869045.1. Lineage (NCBI taxonomy): Eukaryota > Metazoa > Arthropoda > Insecta > Diptera > Tephritidae > Eurosta > Eurosta solidaginis. The sequence goes on along the minus strand of NW_027137078.1, from coordinate 101,015 downwards.
TTTTCATCCTTGATAAAAATTTTTCATTTTTATACACACACATTGATATTAAAATAAATATTATTATAATTTGTTTTATTAAATAAAGGAGCAATTCTAGAATAAAAATTTTTATTTTAAGCTAGACGTTCCCCAATATAAACAAAATTATTATTTATATAATATAATGTATGTTTGTTTGTTTATTTTCGCTTTAAGGAATACTAAGATTTTTTTCTTAATTTTGAGGATTTCTTGAAAATATATTTTTATTATATATATTTTAATTTGACTATTCATATTATGGATAATGTATATCCAATCATATACCATTTGCTTTAAAATCTTTCAATTAAAAATTAAAAGATCAAGCAACTTATTTAGCATAGTCTTACAACCCTCAACCATATGTAGTCCAAGCAGCACTTTAAAATAAATTAAAGTACGTAACAGCATGGACTGCAATATGCGTTCGAAATGTCGATGTTCATGTGTCCTGCAGTTCACACGATGACGCACAGTTTGCTGCGTTCTTCATCGACCCATGAGCCAAGTGATCCACCGCTTAGAGTTTTAAATTTTTGTTTTTTAATTGTATGTCAATTTTTTTTTAAAATTTTCATATTTATTGAAACATCAATAAATAATCCAATTTTTACCCAAACATTTTTCAGTTGCGTATGTCTTAGTTTACAAAAACAATTTTTACATTGTTAATGCAAACAAATTAACTTATCCTTTATTTATTTTTAAATAAATCGTAAGTACAACCATATAATGTTTATATAGGGTATTATAATACAAAAATAGAAAAATTACAAATAATGAAATAGAACAATAATATATGATTGAACTTGTATATATATTTTGTGTCCGCGGCCTAGGTAAGGAAACCTCACTTACTTTCGTTGGTCGCTTAAAAAACACATATGTATAAATATATACACTTTATAAGCCCAATATAATTATGTTCAACTAACAAAATTTGAACATTTTCTTTTTGTTTTTATAAATATCATACCACTGCACATGCAAC
>NW_027137078.1:72500-95000 GCF_040869045.1 Eurosta solidaginis | reverse complement strand
CTCATACTAAAATTTGACTGTTAGTTTAGAATATGAAAACCATTATATGATCAACATCTTCTAATTTAACTAACAGTCTTACTAGGAATTATATCAAATATCAACACTTGTTGTATTAATATTTGAGTTAATAAGCTTAAATTTGCTTATTTTTACTTAGTTTTGTCTTCACTTTTTCATTTCTGCTAGGAAACTTTCATACAAGCAACCATTTTTATAGAGTACTTGTTGCCGCAGCTCTAACAAGCGCCTCTAAAATTTGACTGTTAGTTTAGAATATGAAAACCATTATATGATCAACATATCCTAATTTAACTAACAGTCTTACTAGGAATTATATCAAATATCAACACTTTGATGTATTAATATTTAATTTAATAAGCTTAAATTTGCTTATTTTTACTTAGTTTTGCTTAGCTAAAACTAATTTTCATACATTTTTATATGTGTGCGGCCTCAGTGCAATGTTACCTCCTTGCACTTCATTGGTCGCAACACATTTTTCGTATGAGAAATTTTCTCATACTAAAATTTGACTGTTAGTTTAGAATATGAAAACCATTATATGATCAACATCTTCTAATTTAACTAACAGTCTTACTAGGAATTATATCAAATATCAACACTTGTTGTATTAATATTTGAGTTAATAAGCTTAAATTTGCTTATTTTTACTTAGTTTTGCTTAGCTAAAACTAATTTTCATACATTTTTATATGTGTGCGGCCTCAGTGCAATGTTACCTCCTTGCACTTCATTGGTCGCAACACATTTTTCGTATGAGAAATTTTCTCATACTAAAATTTGACTGTTAGTTTAGAATATGAAAACCATTATATGATCAACATCTTCTAATTTAACTAACAGTCTTACTAGGAATTATATCAAATATCAACACTTGTTGTATTAATATTTGAGTTAATAAGCTTAAATTTGCTTATTTTTACTTAGTTTTGTCTTCACTTTTTCATTTCTGCTAGGAAACTTTCATACAAGCAACCATTTTTATAGAGTACTTGTTGCCGCAGCTCTAACAAGCGCCTCTAAAATTTGACTGTTAGTTTAGAATATGAAAACCATTATATGATCAACATATCCTAATTTAACTAACAGTCTTACTAGGAATTATATCAAATATCAACACTTGATGTATTAATATTTGAGTTAATAAGCTTAAATTTGCTTATTTTTACTTAGTTTTGCTTAGCTAAAACTAATTTTCATACATTTTTTATATGTGCGCGGCCTCAGTGCAATGCTAGTTTGCACTTCGTTAGTCGCAACACAAAGTTTTCATACGTTTAAGTGTTTTTACCTTGCATTTCGATAGTAGAAACACATTTTTGAAGTATTTTGAAAATTTCAAAACTTTCATATAAGTAGATGTTGGTACTTGTATGAAACTTTGTCAGTGTCAGTTAGCTACGCTTAGTGGTTTTGTATGGCTGACCAAAGTTTTCATACATTACCTAAAATTGTTTTCTGACTCGCTCACCTCACATGGCGAAAAATGTATGAAGATACAAACTTTCATACAAGTACAAGATACAAACTTTCATACAAGTACAAAGTTTCATACAAGTAGAAACTTTCATACAAATACAAACTTCCAAACAAGTACAAAGTTTCATACAAGTAGAAACTTTCATACAAGTACAAACTGTACTTGTATGGAAGTTTGTACTTGTATGAAACTTTGTCAGTGTCTTTTAGCTTCGCTTAGTGGTTTTGTATGGCTGACCAAAGTTTTCATACGTTTAAGTGTTTTTAGCTTGCATTTCGTTAGCAGCAACACATTTTTTAAGTATTTTGAAAATTTCAAAACTTTCATATAAGTAGATGTTAGTACTTGTATGAAACTTTGTCAGTGTCTATTAGCTACGCTTAGTGGTTTTGTATGGCTGACCAAAGTTTTCATACGTTTAAGTGTTTTTAGCTTGCATTTCGTTAGCAGCAACACATTTTTTAAGTATTTTGAAAATTTCAAAACTTTGATATAAGTAGATGCTAGTACTTGTATGAAACTTTGTCAGTGCCTGTTAGCTACGCTTAGTGGTTTTGTATGGCTGACCAAAGTTTTCATACGTTTAAGTGTTTTTAGCTTGCATTTCGTTAGCAGCAACACATTTTTTAAGTATTTTGAAAATTTCAAAACTTTCATATAAGTAGATGTTAGTACTTGTATGAAACTTTGTCAGTGTCTTTTAGCTTCGCTTAGTAGTTTTGTATGGCTGACCAAAGTTTTCATACGTTTAACTGTTTTTAGCTTGTATTTCGTTAGCAGCAACACATTTTTTAAGTACTTTGAAAATTTCAAAACTTTCATATAAGTAGATGTTAGTACTTGTATGAAACTTTGTCAGTGTCTCTTAGCTTCGCTTAGTGGTTTTGTATGGCTGACCAAAGTTTTCATACGTTTAAGTGTTTTTAGCTTGCATTTCGATAGTAGCAACACATTTTTTAAGTATTTTGAAAATTTCAAAACTTTCATATAAGTAGATGTCAGTACTTGTATGAAACTTTGTCAGTGTCTGTTAGCTACGCTTAGTGGTTTTGTATGGCTGACCAAAGTTTTCATACGTTTAAGTGTTTTTAGCTTGCATTTCGATAGTAGTAACACATTTTAGAAGTATTTTGAAAATTTCAAAACTTTCATATAAGTAGATGTTAGTACTTGTATGAAACTTTGTCAGTGCCTGTTAGCTTCGCTTACTGGTTTTGTATGGCTAACCAAAGTTTTCATACGTTTAAGTGTTTTTAGCTTGCATTTCATTAGTAGCAACACATTTTTCAAGTATTTTGAAAATTTCAAAACTTTCATATAAGTAGATGCTAGTACTAGTATGAAACTTTGTCAGTGTCTGGTAGCTACGCTTAGTGGTTTTGTATGGCTGACCAAAGTTTTCATACGTTTCTTAAAATTGTTTTCTGACCTGCTCACCTCACATGACGAAAAATGTATGAAGATACAAACTTTCATACAAGTACAAGATACAAACTTTCATACAAGTACAAAGTTTCATACAAGTAGAAACTTTCATACAAATACAAACTTCCAAACAAGTACAAAGTTTCATACAAGTAGAAACTTTCATACAAGTACAAACTGTACTTGTATGGAAGTTTGTACTTGTATGAAACTTTGTCAGTGTCTGTTAGCTTCGCTTAGTGGTTTTGTATGGCTGACCAAAGTTGTCATACGTTTAAGTGTTTTTAGCTTGCATTTCGTTAGCTGCAACACATTTTTTAAGTATTTTGAAAATTTCAAAACTTTCATATAAGTAGATGTTAGTACTTGTATGAAACTTTGTCAGTGCCTGTTAGCTTCGCTTAGTGGTTTTGTATGGCTGACCAAAGTTTTCATACGTTTAAGTGTTTTTAGCTTGCACTTCGTTAGCAGCAACACATTTTTTAAGTATTTTGAAAATTTCAAAACTTTCATATAAGTAGATGTTAGTACTTGTATGAAACTTTGTCAGTGTCTGTTAGCTTCGCTTAGTGGTTTTGTATGGCTGACCAAAGTTTTCATACGTTTAAGTGTTTTTAGCTTGCACTTCGTTAGCAGCAACACATTTTTTAAGTATTTTGAAAATTTCAAAACTTTCATATAAGTAGATGTTAGTACTTGTATGAAACTTTGTCAGTGTCTGTTAGCTTCGCTTAGTGGTTTTGTATGGCTGACCAAAGTTTTCATACGTTTAAGTGTTTTTTAGCTTGCATTTCGTTAGCAGCAACACATTTTTTAAGTATTTTGAAAATTTCAAAACTCTCATATAAGTAGATGTTAGTACTTGTATGAAACTTTGTCAGTGTCTGTTAGCTACGCTTAGTGGTTTTGTATGGCTGACCAAAGTTTTCATACGTTTAAGTGTTTTTAGCTTGCATTTCGTTAGCAGCAACATATTTTTTAAGTATTTTGAAAATTTCAAAACTTTCATATAAGTAGATGTTAGTACTTGTATGAAACTTTGTCAGTGTCTGTTAGCTTCGCTTAGTGGTTTTGTATGGCTGACCAAAGTTTTCATACGTTTAAGTGTTTTTAGCTTGCATTTCGATAGTAGCAACACATTTTTTAAGTATTTTGAAAATTTCAAAACTTTCATATAAGTAGATGTCAGTACTTGTATGAAACTTTGTCAGTGTCTGTTAGCTTCGCTTAGTGGTTTTGTATGGCTGACCAAAGTTTTCATACGTTTAAGTGTTTTTAGCTTGCATTTCGTTAGCAGCAACACATTTTTTAAGTATTTTGAAAATTTCAAAACTTTCATATAAGTAGATGTTAGTACTTGTATGAAACTTTGTCAGTGTCTGTTAGCTTCGCTTAGTGGTTTTGTATGGGCTGACCAAAGTTTTCATACGTTTAAGTGTTTTTAGCTTGCATTTCGTTAGCAGCAACACATTTTTTTAAGTATTTTGAAAATTTCAAAACTTTCATATAAGTAGATGCTAGTACTTGTATGAAACTTTGTCAGTGTCTGTTAGCTACGCTTAGTGGTTTTGTATGGCTGACAAAAGTTTTCATACGTTTAAGTGTTTTTAGCTTGCATTTCGTTAGCAGCAACACATTTTTTAAGTATTTTGAAAATTTCAAAACTTTCATATAAGTAGATGTTAGTACTTGTATGAAACTTTGTCAGTGCCTGTTAGCTTCGCTTAGTGGTTTTGTATGGCTGACCAAAGTTTTCATACATTTAAGTGTTTTTAGCTTGCATTTCGATAGTAGCAACACATTTTTGAAGTATTTTGAAAATTTCAAAACTTTCATATAAGTAGATGTTAGTACTTGTATGAAACTTTGTCAGTGTCTGTTAGCTTCGCTTAGTGGTTTTGTATGGCTGACCAAAGTTTTCATACGTTTAAGTGTTTTTAGCTTGCATTTCGTTAGCAGCAACACATTTTTTAAGTATTTTGAAAATTTCAAAACTTTCATATAAGTAGATGTAAGTAATTGTATGAAACTTTGTCAGTGTCTGTTAGCTTCGCTTAGTGGTTTTGTATGGCTGACCAAAGTTTTCATACGTTTAAGTGTTTTTAGCTTGCATTTCGATAGTAGCAACACATTTTTTAAGTATTTTGAAAATTTCAAAACTTTCATATAAGTAGATGTTAGTACTTGTATGAAACTTTGTCAGTGCCTGTTAGCTTCGCTTAGTGGTTTTGTATGGCTGACCAAAGTTTTCATACGTTTAAGTGTTTTTAGCTTGCATTTCATTAGTAGCAACACATTTTTTAAGTATTTTGAAAATTTCAAAACTTTCATATAAGTAGATGTCAGTACTAGTATGAAACTTTGTCAGTGTCTGGTAGCTACGCTTAGTGGTTTTGTATGGCTGACCAAAGTTTTCATACGTTCCTTAAAATTGTTTTCTGACCCGCTCACCTCACATGACGAAAAATGTATGAAGATACAAACTTTCATACAAGTACAAGATACAAACTTTCATACAAGTACAAAGTTTCATACAAGTAGAAACTTTCATACAAGTACAAACTTCCATACAAGTACAAAGTTTCATACAAGTAGAAAAAAGTTTCATACAAGTTCACTTGTATGAAAGTTTCTACTTGTATGAAACTTTGTACTTGTATGAAAGTTTCTACTTGTATGAAACTTTGTACTTGTTTGGAAGTATGAAACTTTTTAATACGTTGTTGTTGTTGTTGTTGTTGTTGGTGTTGTTGTTGGTTTTGGTGTTGTTGTTGTTGTTATATTGAACATTTTTATTAACAAGTAGAAAAAAGTTTCATACAAGTAGAAAAAAGTTTCATACAAGTACAAATTTCCAACCAGTACAAAGTTTCATACAAGTAGAAAAAAGTTTCATACAAGTAAAAACTTCCATACAAGTACAAAGTTTCATACAAGTAGAAAAAGTTTCATACAAGTACAAACTTCCATACAAGTACAAAGTTTCATACAAGTAGAAAAAAGTTTCATACAAGTAGAAAAAAGTTTCATACAAGTACAAACTTCCATACAAGTACAAAGTTTCATACAAGTAGAGAAAAGTTTCATACAAGTACAAACTTCCATACAAGTACAAAGTTTCATACAAGTAGAAAAAGTTCCATACAAGTACAAAGTTTCATACAAGTACGCTTGGAAACCCTCACATGACCAAAAATGTATGAAAAATACAAGTTTTATAATGTGTTGAATTTTTACCAATAATACCATGTTGGTTTCTTTAGTAAACTAACTAGGCAATATCATCGAAAATATGATAAATTGTCCATATTGAATTTTTCATATATTTTCTGTCAAGTGAGGTAATAATTTAATATTTTTATACTTATATGAAGATTTTCCTTTGTACTTATATTAATAAAAATGTTCAATATAACAACAACAACAACACCAACAACAACAACAACAACAACAACAACAACAACAACAACAACAACAACAACAACAACAACAACAACGTATTAAAAAGTTTCATACAAGTAAGGTAATAATTTAATATTTTTATACTTATATGAAGATTTTCCTTTGTACTTATATTAATAAAAATGTTCAATATAACAACAACAACAACAACAACACCAACAACAACAACAACAACAACAACAACAACAACAACAACAACAACGTATTAAAAAGTTTCATACAAGTAAGGTAATAATTTAATATTTTTATACTTATATGAAGATTTTCCTTTGTACTTATATTAATAAAAATGTTCAATATAACAACAACAACAACACCAAAACCAACAACAACAACAACAACAACAACGTATTAAAAAGTTTCATACTTCCAAATGTTCCATATTGTTTTTAGCTTGCATTTCGTTAGCAGCAACACATTTTTTAAGTATTTTGAAAATTTCAAAACTTTCATATAAGTAGATGTTAGTACTTGTATGAAACTTTGTCAGTGTCTGTTAGCTTCGCTTAGTGGTTTTGTATGGCTGACCAAAGTTTTCATACGTTTAAGTGTTTTTAGCTTGCATTTCGTTAGCAGCAACACATTTTTTAAGTATTTTGAAAATTTCAAAACTTTCATATAAGTAGATGTTAGTACTTGTATGAAACTTTGTCAGTGTCTGTTAGCTACGCTTAGTGGTTTTGTATGGCTGATCAAAGTTTTCATACGTTTAAGTGTTTTTAGCTTGCATTTCGTTAGCAGCAACACATTTTTTAAGTATTTTGAAAATTTCAAAACTTTCATATAAGTAGATGTTAGTACTTGTATGAAACTTTGTCAGTGTCTGTTAGCTTCGCTTAGTGGTTTTGTATGGCTGACCAAAGTTTTCATACGTTTAAGTGTTTTTAGCTTGCATTTCGTTAGCAGCAACACTATTTTTAAGTATTTTGAAAATTTCAAAACTTTCATATAAGTAGATGTTAGTACTTGTATGAAACTTTGTCAGTGTCTGTTAGCTTCGCTTAGTGGTTTTGTATGGCTGACCAAAGTTTTCATACGTTTAAGTGTTTTTAGCTTGCATTTCGTTAGCAGCAACACATTTTTTAAGTATTTTGAAAATTTCAAAACTTTCATATAAGTAGATGTTAGTACTTGTATGAAACTTTGTCAGTGTCTGTTAGCTTCGCTTAGTGGTTTTGTATGGCTGACCAAAGTTTTCATACGTTTAAGTGTTTTTAGCTTGCATTTCGATAGTAGCAACACATTTTTGAAGTATTTTGAAAATTTCAAAACTTTCATATAAATAGATGTTAGTACTTGTATGAAACTTTGTCAGTGTCTGTTAGCTTCGCTTAGTGGTTTTGTATGGCTGACCAAAGTTTTCATACGTTTAAGTGTTTTTAGCTTGCATTTCGTTAGCAGCAACACATTTTTTAAGTATTTTGAAAATTTCAAAACTTTCATATAAGTAGATGTTAGTACTTGTATGAAACTTTGTCAGTGTCTGTTAGCTTCGCTTAGTGGTTTTGTATGGCTGACCAAAGTTTTCATACGTTTAAGTGTTTTTAGCTTGCATTTCGTTAGCAGCAACACATTTTTTAAGTATTTTGAAAATTTCAAAACTTTCATATAAGTAGATGTTAGTACTTGTATGAAACTTTGTCAGTGTCTGTTAGCTTCGCTTAGTGGTTTTGTATGGCTGACCAAAGTTTTCATACGTTTAAGTGTTTTTAGCTTGCATTTCGATAGTAGCAACACATTTTTGAAGTATTTTGAAAATTTCAAAACTTTCATATAAATAGATGTTAGTACTTGTATGAAACTTTGTCAGTGTCTGTTAGCTTCGCTTAGTGGTTTTGTATGGCTGACCAAAGTTTTCATACGTTTAAGTGTTTTTAGCTTGCATTTCGTTAGCAGCAACACATTTTTTAAGTATTTTGAAAATTTCAAAACTTTCATATAAGTAGATGTTAGTACTTGTATGAAACTTTGTCAGTGTCTGTTAGCTTCGCTTAGTGGTTTTGTATGGCTGACCAAAGTTTTCATACGTTTAAGTGTTTTTAACTTGCATTTCGTTAGCAGCAACACATTTTTTAAGTATTTTGAAAATTTCAAAACTTTCATATAAGTAGATGTTAGTACTTGTATGAAACTTTGTCAGTGTCTGTTAGCTACGCTTAGTGGTTTTGTATGGCTGACCAAAGTTTACATACGTTTATTAAAATTGTTTTCTGACTCGCTCACCTCACATCACGAAAAATGTATGAAGATACAAACTTTCATACAACTACAAGATAAAAACTTTCATACAAGTAGAAACTTTTCAGTACTTTCACAAGTACAAACTTCCAAACAAGTACAAAGTTTCATACAAGTAAAAACTTTCATACAAGTACAAACTGTACTTGTATGGAAGTTTGTACTTGTATGAAACTTTGTCAGTGTTTGTTAGCTTCGCTTAGTGGTTTTGTATGGCTGACCAAAGTTTTCATACGTTTAAGTGTTTTTAGCTTGCATTTCGTTAGCAGCAACACATTTTTTAAGTATTTTGAAAATTTCAAAACTTTCATATAAGTAGATGTTAGTACTTGTATGAAACTTTGTCAGTGTCTGTTAGCTTCGCTTAGTGGTTTTGTATGGCTGACCAAAGTTTTCATACGTTTAAGTGTTTTTAGCTTGCACTTCGTTAGCAGCAACACATTTTTTAAGTATTTTGAAAATTTCAAAACTTTCATATAAGTAGATGTTAGTACTTGTATGAAACTTTGTCAGTGTCTGTTAGCTTCGCTTAGTGGTTTTGTATGGCTGACCAAAGTTTTCATACGTTTAAGTGTTTTTAGCTTGCATTTCGTTAGCAGCAACACATTTTTTAAGTATTTTGAAAATTTCAAAACTCTCATATAAGTAGATGTTAGTACTTGTATGAAACTTTGTCAGTGTCTGTTAGCTACGCTTAGTGGTTTTGTATGGCTGACCAAAGTTTTCATACGTTTAAGTGTTTTTAGCTTGCATTTCGTTAGCAGCAACATATTTTTTAAGTATTTTGAAAATTTCAAAACTTTCATATAAGTAGATGTTAGTACTTGTATGAAACTTTGTCAGTGTCTGTTAGCTTCGCTTAGTGGTTTTGTATGGCTGACCAAAGTTTTCATACGTTTAAGTGTTTTTAGCTTGCACTTCTTTAGCAGCAACAAATTTTTTAAGTATTTTGAAAATTTCAAAACTTTCATATAAGCAGATATTAGCACTTGTATGAAACTTTGTCAGTGTCTGTTAGCTACGCTTAGTGGTTTTGTATGGCTGACCAAAGTTTTCATACGTTTAAGTGTTTTTAGCTTGCATTTCGATAGTATCAACACATTTTTGAAGTATTTTAAAAATTTCAAAACTTTCATATAAGTAGATGTTAGTACTTGTATGAAACTTTGTCAGCGTCTGTTAGCTACGCTTAGTGGTTTTATATAGCTGACCAAAGTTTTCATACGTTTCTTAAAATTGTTTTCTGACCCGCTCACCTCACATGACGAAAAATGTATGAAGATACAAACTTTCATACAAGTACAAGATACAAACTTTCATACAAGTACAAAGTTTCATACAAGTAGAAACTTTCATACAAGTACAAACTTCCATACAAGTACAAAGTTTCATACAAGTAGAAACTTTCATACAAGTACAAACTTCCATACAAGTACAAAGTTTCATACAAGTAGAAACTTTCATACAAGTACAAACTTCCATACAAGTACAAAGTTTCATACAAGTAGAAACTTTCATACAAGTACAAACTTCCATACAAGTACAAAGTTTCATACAAGTAGAAACTTTCATACAAGTACAAACTTCCATACAAGTACAAAGTTTCATACAAGTAGAAACTTTCATACAAGTACAAACTTCCATACAAGTACAAAGTTTCATACAAGTAGAAACTTTCATACAAGTACAAACTTCCATACAAGTACAAAGTTTCATACAAGTAGAAAAAAGTTTCATACAAGTACAAACTTCCATACAAGTACAAAGTTTCATACAAGTAGAAAAAAGTTTCATACAAGTACAAACTTCCATACAAGTACAAAGTTTCATACAAGTAGAAAAAAGTTTCATACAAGTACTTGTATTTATAATATAATTTTCATACATTTTTATATGTGCGCGGCCTCAGTGCAATGCTAGTTTGCACTTCGTTAGTCGCAACACATTACAAAAGTATTTTGAAACTTTTAAAACTTTCATATATATACTTTCATATATATATGTTATGTTCGGACCTGTTAAGTTTTCTTGTGTTGAGTCAAATTATGCCGCAGGCTCCACTCCTGATAGTGCCCTTCCGTCAATTCCTTTAAGTTTCAGCTTTGCAACCATACTTCCCCCGGAGTCCAAAAGCTTTGGTTTCCCGGGAAGCGACTGAGAGAGCCGTAGCTACACCCAATCGCTAGCTCTAACTTTCGTTCTTAGTTTTTATAGAGGATTTGTCGCACCTAACAAACGCCTCTTTATATATAATTTTCATACATTTTTATATGTGCGCGGCCTCAGTGCAATGCTAGTTTGCACTTCGTTAGTCGCAACACATTTTAAAAGTTAGTTAACGAGGCATTTGGCGATCTTAAGGGAGTCATAATTACTCCCGCCACCGTTTACCCGCGCTTACTTTAATTTGGACACCGTAACATTACGTTCGGTTCATCCCACAGCGCCAGTTCTGCTTACCAAAAGTCGCCCCCCACTGGGCACATTATATCATATAACTTCAACCTTCATATCAAAAAAGGTGAGGTTCTTACCCATTTAAAGTTTTTAGTTGTAGATGACCATACGATCTGCATGTTTATCTAGAGTTCAACCAATATAACAATCTATAAAGATCGCTTGGTTTTAGTCTAATAAAAGCACACGTTCCATAAGGTCCGTGTTTATATTATTGCATGTATTAGCTCTAGAATTACCACAGTTATCCAACTAACTGTTAATGATCGATCTATGGAACCATAACTGACTGATGCCTTTTGCGGTTTCACTTTTAATTCGTGTGTACTTAGACATGCATGGCTTAATCTTTGAGGCAAGCATATAACTACTGGCGGGATCAACCAGAATTATATTTAAAAAATATAATAAAAATTATATTTTTTGTGTTTAATGTAAATAATATTACTCTGCATATGCAAACAATTTAAATAATGAAAGTGAACAAGTTATATATATATGAGCTTCGCTAATATATTTTGTGTAAGCGGCCTAGGTAAGGAAAACCTCACTTACTTTCATTGGTCGCTTAAAACACATCTGTATAAATATATCGACTTTATTAGCCCAAATATAATAAAGTTCAGCTAACAAAATTTTTGTTGCTTTATTTGTGCTGTGCTTCATTGTAATATTTCATTTACATTTTTCTCTTTGTAAATAATACTACCGTACAAGCAACAATTTAAATAATGAAAGTGAGCAAGTTATATATATATGAGCTTCGCTAATATATTTTGTGTAAGCGGCCTAGGTAAGGAAAACCTCACTTACTTTCATTGGTCGCTTAAAACACATCTGTATAAATATATCGACTTTATTAGCCCAAATATAATAAAGTTCAACTAACAAAATTTTAGTTGCTTTATTTGTACATTATTATAATATTTCATTTACATATTTCTCTTTGTAAATAATACTACCGTACAAGCAACAATTTAAATAATGAAAGTGAACAAGTTATATATATATGAGCTTCGCTAATATATTTTGTGTAAGCGGCCTAGGTAAGGAAAACCTCACTTACTTTCATTGGTCGCTTAAAACACATCTGTATAAATATATCGACTTTATTAGCCCAAATATAATAAAGTTCAACTAACAAAATTTTAGTTGCTTTATTTGTACATTATTGTAATATTTCATTTACATTTTTCTCTTTGTAAATAATACTACCGTACAAGCAACAATTTAAATAATGAAAGTGAACAAGTTATATATATATGAACTTCGCTAATATATTTTGTGTAAGCGGCCTAGGTAAGGAAAACCTCACTTACTTTCATTGGTCGCTTAAAACACATCTGTATAAATATATCGACTTTATTAGCCCAAATATAATAAAGTTCAACTAACAAAATTTTTGTTGCTTTATTTGTACTTTATTGTAGTAGATTACAATATTTGCTTTTTCATCATTTTTATAGAGGACTTGGCCCCTAAACAAGCGCCTCTCTTTATATTGCATATTTTAAATATGCATATTTTTATAAGATGATTACATCAAAACAATAATAAATTGGAAAATTAATTCCAATAAATTGTTTTCGAATCATCAAGCAAAGGTTAAGCTTCAGTGGATCGCAGTATGGCAGCTGCTCTACCACTTACAACACCTTGCCCGTTACCAAAGTCGTTTACAATTGATTCTAGGCATTGTCATTGTATTAAATAATGTTTTTATATATAACTAGCGCGGCATACGGGTGATATTTGAATCCTCCCGCATTTGCTATGTTATAAATAACATTGGCATCACATATATTCATTTTGTCGTTTATAAATTAAATTTATAAACTTTAAATGATTTAGAGAAGCCATACAATGCAATTTGCCCCATATTTATCATTGCAGTCCAGCACGGATACAACCTTAGAGGCGTTCAGGCATAATCCAACGGACGTAGCATCATACCACTGTTCGCTCGAACAAGTATTGTACCATTGGTCCGTACCTGCGGTTCCTCTCGTACTACGCAGGAATGCTGTCGCAATAATATTTTGTCATTAGTAGGGTAAAACTAACCTGTCTCACGACGGTCTAAACCCAGCTCACGTTCCCTTGAATGGGTGAACAATCCAACGCTTGGTGAATTTTGCTTCACAATGATAGGAAGAGCCGATACCGAAGGATCAAAAAGCAACGTCGCTATGAACGCTTGGCTGCCACAAGCCAGTTATCCCTGTGGTAACTTTTCTGACACCTCTTATTAAAAACTCTTTAAACCAAAAGGATCGATAGGCCGAGCTTTTGCTGTCTCTGTGCGTACTGAACACCGAGATCAAGTCAGCATTTGCCCTTTTGCTCTATGTGTGGTTTCTGTCCGCACTGAGCTGGCCTTGGGACACCTCCGTTATTATTTGAGAGATGTACCGCCCCAGTCAAACTCCCCACCTGGCAATGTCCTTGAATTGGATCATACCTGAGTGTTGGAGTTATACCAAATTTTAATTATGATAATAACATCGAAAAATGTTATCATTTCTCATTAAAATATGTTTACAATTATATAACAAACTCGTGGTACTTTGATCAAGAAGCTTGCATCAAAACCCAATACCATAAGATATATAAATATATCCTTAATATGGCTAGGCAATGATACACGTTCCACTTAATCAAGTAAGTAAGGAAACAATAAGAGTAGTGGTATTTCATTGACGATAAATAACCGAAATTATATATCTCCCACTTATACTACACCTCTTATGTCTCCTTACACTGCCAGACTAGAGTCAAGCTCAACAGGGTCTTCTTTCCCCGCTAATTATTCCAAGCCCGTTCCCTTGGCTGTGGTTTCGCTAGATAGTAGATAGGGACAGCGAGTGTAGGTTTTACGTGAGTGCCTGTCTTCGAAGACCTAACCTCACGCATGTACCAAGTACACAGGTCAAAGCGGGTCTGACCAGCCCCCAAGGCTCGCTTACCTTGGTACCAATCGATGATGTGAGTGGACACATCATCACCTTGGTGGGGTTGGAGGCCTATCTAACACCTCTTCCATTCTATGGGTCATGGCACCCGGTTGCAATGCAACTCCACATTCGAGCTGACCAACTCTTACCGCATTCGGATATCAACCACAGCCACCACGATGCTCCCAAAGGGGCCAACCGCAATGAACAGAAACGGAGCAAGCTCCGCGGGCTATCTGTTCCCCGTGGTACCACTTTAAAGTCTTGGTCTGACTTTCGCAGCCGAAGCCACTTCCGGTTGAGTATCCACCTACTCCGGACCGGCCGCCTAGGGGTGAGGTGGGGTTAGAACCCCCCCCACATCCACGAACACACACACAAATTAACCACCACGGTCACCACCACGTCTCCTCCGTCTAAACACCTCAAAAGCATACCTATTGAGCAAATCAATAGTCCGACTAGTGGAGAGCGCTCCACTCACATCAACTCTACCTTCATCAGCATTGACCCCAAAACTACCCAAATCCCTTATGTCCGAGTACTCCGGGCACTCGCACAACACATGCAACCAATCCTCATATGCAGCCCCACATACACACCCCTCCGTTTCGCTCAAGCTCCTCTTATGCAAGAATGCATTAAGAGGACCATGACCAGTAAGCAGAAAACCCAGGCTCAGACTAAATCTGAAGTCTGGATTTTCCGCTACAAATGAAACGTCCCGGATGTACCCGTACGTTACCCTGCCGTTGGGACTATTGTCCCAGCGCTCCTGCCACTTCCCTCTAACCACCCCTTCTAATCGACGCCTATTTTCCAACCATCCACTCTCCACATTATCGTCGGCGGCCCATTCATCCTCCAACAGCGGCAAACTTGCCCTCCTTCTCAGCCTGAAGGAAACAGCAAGCTGTATAACCACCAGGTCGAGAGGGGGTGCACCAAGAAGCACCTGCATCGCATCCGTGGAAACGGTACGACACAAGGGCAAGCATGGGAGCATCATGCACCTCTGTATGCTCAGCACGCGCCTCTGACCATGAGCAGTCATGACCGTTCGGTACCATATGGCGGCACCAAAAGTAGCGCATGCTACGAATAGGCCACGATATATTGTACGAACGGCACGGCGACTCAGGCCCCAGTCACTCCGAATGATTCGTCGTAACTGCCCCGAAACACTCTGCATCCTATCCCTGACAGCATCCAAGTGTGGCAGGAAGTTCATTCGCTCACCCATTGTCAGCCCCAGGTATTTGACTTTCGTCGCGTACCTGATGCTAAACCCGCCGATACGGACAACCGGTGGGCGATTCTGTGACAATCTGCCCTTGAGCAGCATCATCACAGTTTTGTCCACCGAAATCTCTACGCCAACATGGGCGCCCCAGCCAGCCACTACTTGACATAGTGACTCGCTGGTACGCTCAATGCTGGCGCGAGAATCCCCCTCTACTAATAAGAGGAGGTCATCCGCATAGGCGCTGAATTCGCAAAGATGCTCGAGTTGCCTTAACAAGGAGTCCATCATCATGTTCCATATATATGGACCACAGATGGATCCCTGCGGACAACCACGAGCCACCTCCCTTTCCACACTTTCGCAGGCACCAACGATAGTAGCTCGCCTGTCCGAGAAATAGCTCTGCCACAAAGCAATTTCCGGGCAGTCGAGCTCCACTAACCGCTCGATAACCCTGTCCCAGCGCAGGAAGTCAAACGCCCCCTTGAAGTCAATAAATATGCCAAGGGCATACTTATTGGAGCTTCTCTCTACACAGTCTTGGACATGCATCCAGGCGTCTTCAATGCTGCGTCCTTTCCTGAACCCAAACTGTCTATCCGATTGGTTACCCCCAACTAGCTCCTGAAGCCGCTCAACCATAACCCTCTCCAGCACTTTACCAAGCACTGGAAGAAGGCTGATACCTCGGTAAGACCGAGGATCAGATCTTATTTTGTCAGGCGACTTCAGAAGAACGACAACCCTAGCAGCTTTCCACTCACGTGGGAAGTAACCCTCCCATATGCATTTGTCATAAACGGCTTCCAAGTATTCCGGAATAAACTTCCACAAACACTTGCACATTTCTCCGTTTATTCCATCCAAACCCGGAGACCGTTTAGACCTAACCAGGCCAAATGCATAGTCCAACTCTTCAACTTCTAGTGGAGGTACAGGTACGTCTTGTGCAAGGGGAGGCACCTGGACCTCCGCCCTAGGAAAGAACCCTTCAATAAGCAGCTCCGAACATTCCCTCCATGTTGATATTGTTCGCTCGCCCACACGGAGGGAATTAACTTCGGTCTGGCGGCGACCCCTACAGATCTTGTAGACCTGTCCCCAGGGGTCGTTCGAATTTTCAGACACGAAGTTGCGCCATTGTTCCTCTTTCACCTCTACAACCATTCTCTTATACTCACGCGTTTCCACACTTAATTGACTTCTAAGCTGGGACAGACCATCGGAATCGATATGCCGGGCGCGTTGAAACCGACGTCTCAGGCGCCTGACAGATCTCCTCTTCTGGGTCAGTTCGCGCGTCCACCACCTGACACAGCGAAAACGCTCCTTCTTCCACCTTTCGAACATGCTGTCATTGACCCGCCAGATACAGGCGTTCAAGAGGGCAATCTGCTGATCTACTGGGAGCTCTGCAAATACATCGAGGGGTGTAGCAGTCACCTCCTGCTCGACGTATAACCCGTACAGAGTCCAATTTGCCCCGGCAGTACGCCACCCCATTACGGAAGGCGTACCAAGCATATCCGGGGTGGTACGGGGAGCAACCACAATCTCAATGAGATTATGGTCGCTTATCCCCTCACCACCCCTTACTCTCCATCCGCAACTGAACGCTCTCGCTGCTGGCTCATTCATCAGAGTAACATCAATGTCACTCCTTCCCATGGGCCCATCGAACGTGTACCACCCACTCGGTTCGTTCACAACATGAACGTGAGAGGTGAGTACCCACTCGCCCAACGCCTCGCCCCGTCCATGACTAGCATATCCAGGAGAAGTCCTGGATATTTTGCTATGCCATATAGGGGATACGGCATTGGCATCCACACCAATGATAACTGGCGTGCTACTCGCAAGTAGTAGCACCGTATCGAGGTATCGGATGTATGGTTCCATGGGTTCTCCAAACTTACAATATATGCTTGCAAAGACGGCTCTCCCGAAGGAGCCCTCAATGCTCACACATATTCCCCATTCAGACGCGTTCAACAACAAGCATTCATAATTAGGCTCATTCACCACAACCGCAGCATTGCCCCGAAGGTCACAGAAGGACCTAAACCCTCCAGGAAGCCCTCTCACCACACCATTGGTAGTGTAGGGTTCCTGGAGCAGGGCAATACTGCAACTCTCCTCGGCCATGCGCGCCCCCAATTCACACACAACGGAGTACGCTCCCTGACAATTGAGTTGAAGGACTAACCCCATCAATGTCTGGCGAGTGCACGGGCAACAACGGCAGCATATGTCGGGCATTCCGCCGACATCATAAGATGTGCGGCGGGTCTGCCCCTGAATGCACAATTTCGGCAATGCACCCCGTTAGGGCACTTTGCCTCAATATGCCCTTCCTGTCCGCACCTCCGACAGACGGCAGCCTTCAACCCGCAATCCCTCACCTGGTGGTCAAAACTCAGACAGCGGAAGCAGCTATAGGTTTGACTCTCCGGCCGAACCGGGAAGGAAAACCATTTGATGTAGCAGCGGCCCGCATCCAAGAGGGGGGACATTAACTTGTCCGGTCCCTCCAGGGTGACGGTCACCGTTGCTCCATCGACGTCTGCCTTCCAAGGTCGACTGATCAGCCTAACCTCTGACTTCTGGCACTCAGGGTCAACCTTCGCGAGGTTCAGACGGAAGACCTCCTCCATGAATTCATCAGGGGAGATTTGCGCGTAAACCCCCCGAATGATCACCCTAGTGCCTTGCTTCCGGTTTTCGCTCACTTCTAATCCCACCTCGGAAAACTTCTTGTTAGCGAGGACTTTGTCCCGCTCCTCCTTGGAGGGTAGGCGAATAACTACCCCCCCCGACCGCACAGGTTTCACTTGGTGCACACGTACACCAAGTGTCGGCCCAACCTCCTTATTTATCTTCTCCACTACCTCTTTTGCAGAGACCCCGGGTTTGCCGCCCTTGACGACCGCCGACCAGGTATGGAGCGGCTTTGGTACAGCAGGCGCAGGTACGATGGCAGCCGGGATCGTCGTGACCGGAGGCGGCATCGCCAAACGATCTGCGGCGGCAGGTCCACCGCTTCGCGGGGATGCACCTCCCAGCATGACGCCCCGCAGTGACATCGCCTCAATTTGTCCGCGGAGTCGGGCATTCTCGGCTATAGCCGTCATTAGGAGGCCCTCATATTCTGAGGAAGCCTCCATCAGCCTCTCAGCAGACTTGAGGTCTGCACCGCTGTCTCCAAAGACCACCTTGCTAAATCTAGCGGTGATCCTCTTTAGGGCAACAACCCAGGAGCCGTCCACTCCAGAGGCAGCTCTCGAAGCACTAGCGCTCCCTCCAGCTGCAGGGGATCCCCCGCTCGCAACCTTACCTCCAGCGGACTGGCCGCCGGAAAGCTCGGTGCCAGCGGGTGGTCCACAGCTGTCAACAGCGCCAGCACCCTTCTCCCCAGAATTCTTTCCCCTTAACTCCCCCCCTAAAGACTTCGCCGGCTCGTTTGCGTCATTGCCCGCAGATTTACCACCGTCGATTGCACCCTCAACGTCGGCAGCAGTCTTTGGCACGCCATCGGCTGCTCTACCTTCGGTTGAGGGGCCAGCGACAGTAGTCACCACGGACTCAGCAGCGAATCCGGCACCCCCCACTACATCTGATTTGTCCCAACTTAAGGGACATACCCCGGATACCCCGGATTCGGGCAGACTGGGTAAGTCCGCGTCGTCGTCGGATTTCGGGAGAACACTCTCCTCATCCTCTGACTTCGCGGACTTACTCGGCCCGCCCTTGCCTCCCCGTTCAGCGATTTTTGAGGTGGTCGCCCTCCCCGACGCCACCGGTATCCCCGACTTACCCGTCTCCTTTACCGCTTTGCGACCGGGTTGCACGGCGGTAGCCTTCCCGGTGTTCGTTTTAAGGAACTGCCGCGAGCTTACCCCTTTTTCGTCCCCCGAGGTCGACCCATCAGCGGCGGCCGCAGAAGCACGACCTCCGGCGGAGCGCGGCCCCGGACGCTTCCTAACACCGCCCCTTGTACCGCCCTTCATTTCCCCAAAGCGCCTGCCGCCAGAGACAAACTTGGTCACACTTGCACGACACGGATGTGGAAGTAGTCACCAGGAGAAGACCGATGCCCACTGGGCGAATGTAGGCTGTCCTAAATTAGAGGGCTATAACCACTCGGAACCAGTGGTCAGCAGCAGTAGCAGTCCAACCCGTCAGCTATAGCAAGACGCGGTGACGTAGCTCGTACGCTGTTTGTCAGCAAAATGCTGACGTGGTCACTACCAACGCCCCGACGGACGGAACACTGTTCCCCGTATCGGGGACGAGTCGACCGGCACGAAGCTACGCCGAGCTGAACGGACAGACTATAAATGCTACAGCTGATACTGCCACTAATTCGAGTTTGGGTTTATGCCCCCTTACGCAGGCAGTCCACAATTGCTCACTGAGCGAGTAGACCAACACTGGTCCCAAGCGGAACAGTGTATAGTCACACACAAGTTTTCACCTGGGTACTCACACACAACCGGTTTAATGCGCGCACACACACAAGTCTACCTCCACGTGCAAGCACTTTGAGGTTAGGGTGAAAATTGGTAACAACCAAAACACGCGCACAGAAATTAGGGCTCCGCCGGAGATTGACCTTCGGCTGACCGCTAACTTGGGGCTCCAAATGTCCAATACTTACAGTAATTGTTGTAATTGCTTACAGCAAATAACACAAACAAAGGTTTTTACTGCTTTGTTTTGCTACACAACGCACTGATCACACTCTCTTAGTATACACACTGAATTTTTTTAGCACAACTGTCCGCGACTACAAAACACGTCTGTACACAGCAAAATCCACACTCAGAGTGAGAGTAGATAGGGACAGTGGGAATCTCGTTAATCCATTCATGCGCGTCACTAATTAGATGACGAGGCATTTGGCTACCTTAAGAGAGTCATAGTTACTCCCGCCGTTTACCCGCGCTTACTTGAATTTCTTCACTTTGACATTCAGAGCACTGGGCAGAAATCACATTGTGTCAACACCCGCTAGGGCCATCACAATGCTTTGTTTTAATTAGACAGTCGGATTCCCCAAGTCCGTGCCAGTTCTGAATTGATTGTTAATTGATAATCGTTATAATTTAAAAAGAATATATAACACTTAATAAAAAAATGTATATAACTTTAAAAATTTTAGCAAGAAAGTTCCACAATTGGCTACGTAACTACTATCCGGGGAACAAAAACCGAAGTTTTCTATTTACCCAGAACGAGTACATAAAACCATGATATTGCTTCCCAATCAAGCCCGATTATCTCAATCTTCAGAGCCAATCCTTATCCCGAAGTTACGGATCTAATTTGCCGACTTCCCTTACCTACATTATTCTATCGACTAGAGACTCTTCACCTTGGAGACCAGCTGCGGATATCGGTACGGCCTGTTGAGAAGTTTGCGTGACCCCACCATAAATTTTCAAGGTCCGAGGAGAAAATATCGACACAACAGTAAATGTCATGCTCTTCTAGTCCATCTACCATATCTCTCTTCGAAAGGACTATAAAACAGAAAAGAAAACTCTTCCGATATCTCTCGACGGCTTCTTTATGGTCGTTCCTGTTGCCAGGATGAGCACAAGGCCCATTTTTAATAACAAACGGATACTCAACAGGTTACGGAATTGGAACCGTATTCCCTTTCGTTCAAAATTATTCAAGTGTTTAAATTTTACTATAATATATATATATATATATATTTTTTTTTTTTTGTAATTTAAACTTGAAAATTTTCGGCTTTCGCCTTGAACTTAGGACCGACTAACTCGTGATCAACCACTGTTCACACGAAACCCTTCTCCACTTCAGTCCTCCAAGGTCTCATTCGATTATTTGCTACTACCACCAAGATCTGTACCAATGGCGGCTCCATGCAGGCTTACGCCAAACACTTCTATGCACACCATTGTACCCTCCTACTCACTAAAGTTTCAAAATTTATAATTCAATCGAAATTGTATTATAAATCATCTACTTTAGCGGTAATGTATAGGTATACAACTTAAGCGCCATCCATTTTAAGGGCTAGTTGCTTCGGCAGGTGAGTTGTTACACACTCCTTAGCGGATTACGACTTCCATGTCCACCGTCCTGCTGTTTTAAGCAACCAACGCCTTTCATGGTATCTGCATGAGTTGTTAATTTGGGCACCGTAACATTACGTTTGGTTCATCCCACAGCGCCAGTTCTGCTTACCAAAAGTGGCCCACTGGGCACATTATATCATAACCTCAACCTTCATATCAAGAAAGGTGAGGTTCTTACCCATTTAAAGTTTGAGAATAGGTTAAGATCGTTTCGACCCTAAGGCCTCTAATCATTCGCTTTACCAGATAAGATTATTTTACATAATTTTAAAATGCACCAGCTATCCTGAGGGAAACTTCGGAGGGAACCAGCTACTAGATGGTTCGATTGGTCTTTCGCCCCTATACTCAATTCTGACAATCGATTTGCACGTCAGAACTGTTTCGGTCTTCCATCAGGGTTTCCCCTGACTTCAACCTGATCAAGTATAGTTCACCATCTTTCGGGTCACAGCATATATGCTCAAGGTACGCTCCAATTAGAGGTATAAATAATAATAAATTATTATTATACATAATTATATAGAACGCCCCGGGATTGAATTAATAGACTATAATTAAAATAGACTAAAAATTAATCCCATATATTTTAAGTTAAGTTAATTATGCCATTAGGTTTATATAAAATAACCCAATGACTTGCACATATGTTAGACTCCTTGGTCCGTGTTTCAAGACGGGTCCCGAAGGTATCCTGAATCTTTCGCATTGTAAATCATATAAATGCATACAATAAATATTAAAATCAATGATTTTAAAATTATTGTAAAATTCATAAATGAATTTTAGCATTATATATAATAAATCTATCAACACTTTATCAAATCATTAGGCATTTATTTAATATTAATAAGCTATAAAGCAAATTAATTAAAATAAACTTAAAGCCAATGATCTTTTGATAAATAATTTATATGTTAATAGATTACAATGTCCTTATATGAAAAAAATGCACACTATTTTTATAATATTAATAAATTAATATTATATATATAATGATGAATTTTTCATAATGGATATTCAGGTTCATCGGGCTTAACCTCTAAGCAGTTTCACGTACTATTTAACTCTCTATTCAGAGTTCTTTTCAACTTTCCCTCACGGTAC
>NW_027137078.1:52500-67500 GCF_040869045.1 Eurosta solidaginis | reverse complement strand
GTAATATTTCATTTACATTTTTCTCTTTGTAAATAATACTACCGTACAAGCAACAATTTAAATAATGAAAGTGAACAAGTTATATATATATGAGCTTCGCTAATATATTTTGTGTAAGCGGCCTAGGTAAGGAAAACCTCACTTACTTTCATTGGTCGCTTAAAACACATCTGTATAAATATATCGACTTTATTAGCCCAAATATAATAAAGTTCAACTAACAAAATTTTAGTTGCTTTATTTGTACATTATTGTAATATTTCATTTACATTTTTCTCTTTGTAAATAATACTACCGTACAAGCAACAATTTAAATAATGAAAGTGAACAAGTTATATATATATGAGCTTCGCTAATATATTTTGTGTAAGCGGCCTAGGTAAGGAAAACCTCACTTACTTTCATTGGTCGCTTAAAACACATCTGTATAAATATATCGACTTTATTAGCCCAAATATAATAAAGTTCAACTAACAAAATTTTTGTTGCTTTATTTGTACATTATTGTAATATTTCATTTACATTTTTCTCTTTGTAAATAATACTACCGTACAAGCACCAATTTAAATAATGAAAGTGAACAAGTTATATATATATGAGCTTCGCTAATATATTTTGTGTAAGCGGCCTAGGTAAGGAAAACCTCACTTACTTTCATTGGTCGCTTAAAACACATCTGTATAAATATATCGACTTTATTAGCCCAAATATAATAAAGTTCAACTAACAAAATTTTTGTTGCTTCATTTGTACTTTATTGTAGTATTTAATTTTACAATTATTTATTGAATAAAGAATTTTCGTTCTCTTGTATATTTAAGAACGATATTTATTCATTTTGGTATTTCAGTAATAAAATTATTTTTATATACCATACATTTACTTAAATTTCCATTACATGAAACATATACATTTATTATAAAATGTATATCTTTTCTATGATATGAAATATAAAATTTCATTTATATCGAATTTATATTAATAAAATATTTTAAAAAGCATCTGCTTGCTTCTTGATGATGAGTAAAGTTAACATACAAGTTTTTTTAGAAACACATTGAAGTCAAAATTTTCATACATGTTATTTTTTATATGTGCGCGGCCGCAACACATTTTAACAGTATTTTGAAAATTTTAAAACTTTCATATATGTACTACTTAGTACTTGTATGAGAAACTTTCTCATACTAAAATTTGACAGTTAGTTTAGAATATGAAAACCAATATATGATCAACATTTTCTAATTTAACTAACAGTCTTACTAGGAATTATATCAAATATCAACACTTGATGTATTAATATTTGATTTAATAAGCTTAAATTTGCTTATTTTTACTTAGTTTTGCTTAGCTAAAACTAATTTTCATACATTTTTATATGTGTGCGGCCTCAGTGCAATGTTACCTCCTTGCACTTCATTGGTCGCAACACATTTTTCGTATGAGAAATTTTCTCATACTAAAATTTGACTGTTAGTTTAGAATATGAAAACCATTATATGATCAACATCTTCTAATTTAACTAACAGTCTTACTAGGAATTATATCAAATATCAACACTTGTTGTATTAATATTTGAGTTAATAAGCTTAAATTTGCTTATTTTTACTTAGTTTTGTCTTCACTTTTTCATTTCTGCTAGGAAACTTTCATACAAGCAACCATTTTTATAGAGTACTTGTTGCCGCAGCTCTAACAAGCGCCTCTAAAATTTGACTGTTAGTTTAGAATATGAAAACCATTATATGATCAACATATCCTAATTTAACTAACAGTCTTACTAGGAATTATATCAAATATCAACACTTTGATGTATTAATATTTAATTTAATAAGCTTAAATTTGCTTATTTTTACTTAGTTTTGCTTAGCTAAAACTAATTTTCATACATTTTTATATGTGTGCGGCCTCAGTGCAATGTTACCTCCTTGCACTTCATTGGTCGCAACACATTTTTCGTATGAGAAATTTTCTCATACTAAAATTTGACTGTTAGTTTAGAATATGAAAACCATTATATGATCAACATCTTCTAATTTAACTAACAGTCTTACTAGGAATTATATCAAATATCAACACTTGTTGTATTAATATTTGAGTTAATAAGCTTAAATTTGCTTATTTTTACTTAGTTTTGCTTAGCTAAAACTAATTTTCATACATTTTTATATGTGTGCGGCCTCAGTGCAATGTTACCTCCTTGCACTTCATTGGTCGCAACACATTTTTCGTATGAGAAATTTTCTCATACTAAAATTTGACTGTTAGTTTAGAATATGAAAACCATTATATGATCAACATCTTCTAATTTAACTAACAGTCTTACTAGGAATTATATCAAATATCAACACTTGTTGTATTAATATTTGAGTTAATAAGCTTAAATTTGCTTATTTTTACTTAGTTTTGTCTTCACTTTTTCATTTCTGCTAGGAAACTTTCATACAAGCAACCATTTTTATAGAGTACTTGTTGCCGCAGCTCTAACAAGCGCCTCTAAAATTTGACTGTTAGTTTAGAATATGAAAACCATTATATGATCAACATATCCTAATTTAACTAACAGTCTTACTAGGAATTATATCAAATATCAACACTTGATGTATTAATATTTGAGTTAATAAGCTTAAATTTGCTTATTTTTACTTAGTTTTGCTTAGCTAAAACTAATTTTCATACATTTTTTATATGTGCGCGGCCTCAGTGCAATGCTAGTTTGCACTTCGTTAGTCGCAACACAAAGTTTTCATACGTTTAAGTGTTTTTACCTTGCATTTCGATAGTAGAAACACATTTTTGAAGTATTTTGAAAATTTCAAAACTTTCATATAAGTAGATGTTGGTACTTGTATGAAACTTTGTCAGTGTCAGTTAGCTACGCTTAGTGGTTTTGTATGGCTGACCAAAGTTTTCATACATTACCTAAAATTGTTTTCTGACTCGCTCACCTCACATGGCGAAAAATGTATGAAGATACAAACTTTCATACAAGTACAAGATACAAACTTTCATACAAGTACAAAGTTTCATACAAGTAGAAACTTTCATACAAATACAAACTTCCAAACAAGTACAAAGTTTCATACAAGTAGAAACTTTCATACAAGTACAAACTGTACTTGTATGGAAGTTTGTACTTGTATGAAACTTTGTCAGTGTCTTTTAGCTTCGCTTAGTGGTTTTGTATGGCTGACCAAAGTTTTCATACGTTTAAGTGTTTTTAGCTTGCATTTCGTTAGCAGCAACACATTTTTTAAGTATTTTGAAAATTTCAAAACTTTCATATAAGTAGATGTTAGTACTTGTATGAAACTTTGTCAGTGTCTATTAGCTACGCTTAGTGGTTTTGTATGGCTGACCAAAGTTTTCATACGTTTAAGTGTTTTTAGCTTGCATTTCGTTAGCAGCAACACATTTTTTAAGTATTTTGAAAATTTCAAAACTTTGATATAAGTAGATGCTAGTACTTGTATGAAACTTTGTCAGTGCCTGTTAGCTACGCTTAGTGGTTTTGTATGGCTGACCAAAGTTTTCATACGTTTAAGTGTTTTTAGCTTGCATTTCGTTAGCAGCAACACATTTTTTAAGTATTTTGAAAATTTCAAAACTTTCATATAAGTAGATGTTAGTACTTGTATGAAACTTTGTCAGTGTCTTTTAGCTTCGCTTAGTAGTTTTGTATGGCTGACCAAAGTTTTCATACGTTTAACTGTTTTTAGCTTGTATTTCGTTAGCAGCAACACATTTTTTAAGTACTTTGAAAATTTCAAAACTTTCATATAAGTAGATGTTAGTACTTGTATGAAACTTTGTCAGTGTCTCTTAGCTTCGCTTAGTGGTTTTGTAAAAACACTTAAACGTATGAAAACTTTGGTCAGCCATACAAAACCACTAAGCGAAGCTAACAGACACTGACAAAGTTTCATACAAGTACTAACATCTACTTATATGAAAGTTTTGAAATTTTCAAAATACTTAAAAAATATGGTGCTGCTAACGAAATGCAAGCTAAAAACACTTAAACGTATGAAAACTTTGGTCAGCCATACAAAACCACTAAGCGTAGCTAACAGACACTGACAAAGTTTCATACAAGTACTAACATCTACTTATATGAGAGTTTTGAAATTTTCAAAATACTTAAAAAATGTGTTGCTGCTAACGAAATGCAAGCTAAAAACACTTAAACGTATGAAAACTTTGGTCAGCCATACAAAACCACTAAGCGAAGCTAACAGACACTGACAAAGTTTCATACAAGTACTAACATCTACTTATATGAAAGTTTTGAAATTTTCAAAATACTTAAAAAATGTGTTGCTGCTAACGAAGTGCAAGCTAAAAACACTTAAACGTATGAAAACTTTGGTCAGCCATACAAAACCACTAAGCGAAGCTAACAGACACTGACAAAGTTTCATACAAGTACTAACATCTACTTATATGAAAGTTTTGAAATTTTCAAAATACTTAAAAAATGTGTTGCTGCTAACGAAATGCAAGCTAAAAACACTTAAACGTATGAAAACTTTGGTCAGCCATACAAAACCACTAAGCGAAGCTAACAAACACTGACAAAGTTTCATACAAGTACAAACTTCCATACAAGTACAGTTTGTACTTGTATGAAAGTTTTTACTTGTATGAAACTTTGTACTTGTTTGGAAGTTTGTACTTGTGAAAGTACTGAAAAGTTTCTACTTGTATGAAAGTTTTTATCTTGTAGTTGTATGAAAGTTTGTATCTTCATACATTTTTCGTGATGTGAGGTGAGCGAGTCAGAAAACAATTTTAATAAACGTATGTAAACTTTGGTCAGCCATACAAAACCACTAAGCGTAGCTAACAGACACTGACAAAGTTTCATACAAGTACTAACATCTACTTATATGAAAGTTTTGAAATTTTCAAAATACTTAAAAAATGTGTTGCTGCTAACGAAATGCAAGCTAAAAACACTTAAACGTATGAAAACTTTGGTCAGCCATACAAAACCACTAAGCGAAGCTAACAGACACTGACAAAGTTTCATACAAGTACTAACATCTACTTATATGAAAGTTTTGAAATTTTCAAAATACTTAAAAAATGTGTTGCTGCTAACGAAATGCAAGCTAAAAACACTTAAACGTATGAAAACTTTGGTCAGCCATACAAAACCACTAAGCGAAGCTAACAGACACTGACAAAGTTTCATACAAGTACTAACATCTATTTATATGAAAGTTTTGAAATTTTCAAAATACTTCAAAAATGTGTTGCTACTATCGAAATGCAAGCTAAAAACACTTAAACGTATGAAAACTTTGGTCAGCCATACAAAACCACTAAGCGAAGCTAACAGACACTGACAAAGTTTCATACAAGTACTAACATCTACTTATATGAAAGTTTTGAAATTTTCAAAATACTTAAAAAATGTGTTGCTGCTAACGAAATGCAAGCTAAAAACACTTAAACGTATGAAAACTTTGGTCAGCCATACAAAACCACTAAGCGAAGCTAACAGACACTGACAAAGTTTCATACAAGTACTAACATCTACTTATATGAAAGTTTTGAAATTTTCAAAATACTTAAAAAATGTGTTGCTGCTAACGAAATGCAAGCTAAAAACACTTAAACGTATGAAAACTTTGGTCAGCCATACAAAACCACTAAGCGAAGCTAACAGACACTGACAAAGTTTCATACAAGTACTAACATCTATTTATATGAAAGTTTTGAAATTTTCAAAATACTTCAAAAATGTGTTGCTACTATCGAAATGCAAGCTAAAAACACTTAAACGTATGAAAACTTTGGTCAGCCATACAAAACCACTAAGCGAAGCTAACAGACACTGACAAAGTTTCATACAAGTACTAACATCTACTTATATGAAAGTTTTGAAATTTTCAAAATACTTAAAAAATGTGTTGCTGCTAACGAAATGCAAGCTAAAAACACTTAAACGTATGAAAACTTTGGTCAGCCATACAAAACCACTAAGCGAAGCTAACAGACACTGACAAAGTTTCATACAAGTACTAACATCTACTTATATGAAAGTTTTGAAATTTTCAAAATACTTAAAAATAGTGTTGCTGCTAACGAAATGCAAGCTAAAAACACTTAAACGTATGAAAACTTTGGTCTGCCATACAAAACCACTAAGCGAAGCTAACAGACACTGACAAAGTTTCATACAAGTACTAACATCTACTTATATGAAAGTTTTGAAATTTTCAAAATACTTAAAAAATGTGTTGCTGCTAACGAAATGCAAGCTAAAAACACTTAAACGTATGAAAACTTTGATCAGCCATACAAAACCACTAAGCGTAGCTAACAGACACTGACAAAGTTTCATACAAGTACTAACATCTACTTATATGAAAGTTTTGAAATTTTCAAAATACTTAAAAAATGTGTTGCTGCTAACGAAATGCAAGCTAAAAACACTTAAACGTATGAAAACTTTGGTCAGCCATACAAAACCACTAAGCGAAGCTAACAGACACTGACAAAGTTTCATACAAGTACTAACATCTACTTATATGAAAGTTTTGAAATTTTCAAAATACTTAAAAAATGTGTTGCTGCTAACGAAATGCAAGCTAAAAACAATATGGAACATTTGGAAGTATGAAACTTTTTAATACGTTGTTGTTGTTGTTGTTGTTGTTGGTTTTGGTGTTGTTGTTGTTGTTATATTGAACATTTTTATTAATATAAGTACAAAGGAAAATCTTCATATAAGTATAAAAATATTAAATTATTACCTTACTTGTATGAAACTTTTTAATACGTTGTTGTTGTTGTTGTTGTTGTTGTTGTTGTTGTTGGTGTTGTTGTTGTTGTTGTTGTTATATTGAACATTTTTATTAATATAAGTACAAAGGAAAATCTTCATATAAGTATAAAAATATTAAATTATTACCTTACTTGTATGAAACTTTTTAATACGTTGTTGTTGTTGTTGTTGTTGTTGTTGTTGTTGTTGTTGTTGTTGTTGTTGTTGTTGTTGTTATATTGAACATTTTTATTAATATAAGTACAAAGGAAAATCTTCATATAAGTATAAAAATATTAAATTATTACCTCACTTGACAGAAAATATATGAAAAATTCAATATGGACAATTTATCATATTTTCGATGATATTGCCTAGTTAGTTTACTAAAGAAACCAACATGGTATTATTGGTAAAAATTCAACACATTATAAAACTTGTATTTTTCATACATTTTTGGTCATGTGAGGGTTTCCAAGCGTACTTGTATGAAACTTTGTACTTGTATGGAACTTTTTCTACTTGTATGAAACTTTGTACTTGTATGGAAGTTTGTACTTGTATGAAACTTTTCTCTACTTGTATGAAACTTTGTACTTGTATGGAAGTTTGTACTTGTATGAAACTTTTTTCTACTTGTATGAAACTTTTTTCTACTTGTATGAAACTTTGTACTTGTATGGAAGTTTGTACTTGTATGAAACTTTTTCTACTTGTATGAAACTTTGTACTTGTATGGAAGTTTTTACTTGTATGAAACTTTTTTCTACTTGTATGAAACTTTGTACTGGTTGGAAATTTGTACTTGTATGAAACTTTTTTCTACTTGTATGAAACTTTTTTCTACTTGTTAATAAAAATGTTCAATATAACAACAACAACAACACCAAAACCAACAACAACACCAACAACAACAACAACAACAACAACGTATTAAAAAGTTTCATACTTCCAAACAAGTACAAAGTTTCATACAAGTAGAAACTTTCATACAAGTACAAAGTTTCATACAAGTAGAAACTTTCATACAAGTGAACTTGTATGAAACTTTTTTCTACTTGTATGAAACTTTGTACTTGTATGGAAGTTTGTACTTGTATGAAAGTTTCTACTTGTATGAAACTTTGTACTTGTATGAAAGTTTGTATCTTGTACTTGTATGAAAGTTTGTATCTTCATACATTTTTCGTCATGTGAGGTGAGCGGGTCAGAAAACAATTTTAAGGAACGTATGAAAACTTTGGTCAGCCATACAAAACCACTAAGCGTAGCTACCAGACACTGACAAAGTTTCATACTAGTACTGACATCTACTTATATGAAAGTTTTGAAATTTTCAAAATACTTAAAAAATGTGTTGCTACTAATGAAATGCAAGCTAAAAACACTTAAACGTATGAAAACTTTGGTCAGCCATACAAAACCACTAAGCGAAGCTAACAGGCACTGACAAAGTTTCATACAAGTACTAACATCTACTTATATGAAAGTTTTGAAATTTTCAAAATACTTAAAAAATGTGTTGCTACTATCGAAATGCAAGCTAAAAACACTTAAACGTATGAAAACTTTGGTCAGCCATACAAAACCACTAAGCGAAGCTAACAGACACTGACAAAGTTTCATACAATTACTTACATCTACTTATATGAAAGTTTTGAAATTTTCAAAATACTTAAAAAATGTGTTGCTGCTAACGAAATGCAAGCTAAAAACACTTAAACGTATGAAAACTTTGGTCAGCCATACAAAACCACTAAGCGAAGCTAACAGACACTGACAAAGTTTCATACAAGTACTAACATCTACTTATATGAAAGTTTTGAAATTTTCAAAATACTTCAAAAATGTGTTGCTACTATCGAAATGCAAGCTAAAAACACTTAAATGTATGAAAACTTTGGTCAGCCATACAAAACCACTAAGCGAAGCTAACAGGCACTGACAAAGTTTCATACAAGTACTAACATCTACTTATATGAAAGTTTTGAAATTTTCAAAATACTTAAAAAAATGTGTTGCTGCTAACGAAATGCAAGCTAAAACACTTAAACGTATGAAAACTTTTGTCAGCCATACAAAACCACTAAGCGTAGCTAACAGACACTGACAAAGTTTCATACAAGTACTAGCATCTACTTATATGAAAGTTTTGAAATTTTCAAAATACTTAAAAAAATGTGTTGCTGCTAACGAAATGCAAGCTAAAAACACTTAAACGTATGAAAACTTTGGTCAGCCCATACAAAACCACTAAGCGAAGCTAACAGACACTGACAAAGTTTCATACAAGTACTAACATCTACTTATATGAAAGTTTTGAAATTTTCAAAATACTTAAAAAATGTGTTGCTGCTAACGAAATGCAAGCTAAAAACACTTAAACGTATGAAAACTTTGGTCAGCCATACAAAACCACTAAGCGAAGCTAACAGACACTGACAAAGTTTCATACAAGTACTGACATCTACTTATATGAAAGTTTTGAAATTTTCAAAATACTTAAAAAATGTGTTGCTACTATCGAAATGCAAGCTAAAAACACTTAAACGTATGAAAACTTTGGTCAGCCATACAAAACCACTAAGCGAAGCTAACAGACACTGACAAAGTTTCATACAAGTACTAACATCTACTTATATGAAAGTTTTGAAATTTTCAAAATACTTAAAAAATATGTTGCTGCTAACGAAATGCAAGCTAAAAACACTTAAACGTATGAAAACTTTGGTCAGCCATACAAAACCACTAAGCGTAGCTAACAGACACTGACAAAGTTTCATACAAGTACTAACATCTACTTATATGAGAGTTTTGAAATTTTCAAAATACTTAAAAAATGTGTTGCTGCTAACGAAATGCAAGCTAAAAAACACTTAAACGTATGAAAACTTTGGTCAGCCATACAAAACCACTAAGCGAAGCTAACAGACACTGACAAAGTTTCATACAAGTACTAACATCTACTTATATGAAAGTTTTGAAATTTTCAAAATACTTAAAAAATGTGTTGCTGCTAACGAAGTGCAAGCTAAAAACACTTAAACGTATGAAAACTTTGGTCAGCCATACAAAACCACTAAGCGAAGCTAACAGACACTGACAAAGTTTCATACAAGTACTAACATCTACTTATATGAAAGTTTTGAAATTTTCAAAATACTTAAAAAATGTGTTGCTGCTAACGAAGTGCAAGCTAAAAACACTTAAACGTATGAAAACTTTGGTCAGCCATACAAAACCACTAAGCGAAGCTAACAGGCACTGACAAAGTTTCATACAAGTACTAACATCTACTTATATGAAAGTTTTGAAATTTTCAAAATACTTAAAAAATGTGTTGCAGCTAACGAAATGCAAGCTAAAAACACTTAAACGTATGACAACTTTGGTCAGCCATACAAAACCACTAAGCGAAGCTAACAGACACTGACAAAGTTTCATACAAGTACAAACTTCCATACAAGTACAGTTTGTACTTGTATGAAAGTTTCTACTTGTATGAAACTTTGTACTTGTTTGGAAGTTTGTATTTGTATGAAAGTTTCTACTTGTATGAAACTTTGTACTTGTATGAAAGTTTGTATCTTGTACTTGTATGAAAGTTTGTATCTTCATACATTTTTCGTCATGTGAGGTGAGCAGGTCAGAAAACAATTTTAAGAAACGTATGAAAACTTTGGTCAGCCATACAAAACCACTAAGCGTAGCTACCAGACACTGACAAAGTTTCATACTAGTACTAGCATCTACTTATATGAAAGTTTTGAAATTTTCAAAATACTTGAAAAATGTGTTGCTACTAATTAAATGCAAGCTAAAAACACTTAAACGTATGAAAACTTTGGTTAGCCATACAAAACCAGTAAGCGAAGCTAACAGGCACTGACAAAGTTTCATACAAGTACTAACATCTACTTATATGAAAGTTTTGAAATTTTCAAAATACTTCTAAAATGTGTTACTACTATCGAAATGCAAGCTAAAAACACTTAAACGTATGAAAACTTTGGTCAGCCATACAAAACCACTAAGCGTAGCTAACAGACACTGACAAAGTTTCATACAAGTACTGACATCTACTTATATGAAAGTTTTGAAATTTTCAAAATACTTAAAAAATGTGTTGCTACTATCGAAATGCAAGCTAAAAACACTTAAACGTATGAAAACTTTGGTCAGCCATACAAAACCACTAAGCGAAGCTAAGAGACACTGACAAAGTTTCATACAAGTACTAACATCTACTTATATGAAAGTTTTGAAATTTTCAAAGTACTTAAAAAATGTGTTGCTGCTAACGAAATACAAGCTAAAAACAGTTAAACGTATGAAAACTTTGGTCAGCCATACAAAACTACTAAGCGAAGCTAAAAGACACTGACAAAGTTTCATACAAGTACTAACATCTACTTATATGAAAGTTTTGAAATTTTCAAAATACTTAAAAAATGTGTTGCTGCTAACGAAATGCAAGCTAAAAACACTTAAACGTATGAAAACTTTGGTCAGCCATACAAAACCACTAAGCGTAGCTAACAGGCACTGACAAAGTTTCATACAAGTACTAGCATCTACTTATATCAAAGTTTTGAAATTTTCAAAATACTTAAAAAATGTGTTGCTGCTAACGAAATGCAAGCTAAAAACACTTAAACGTATGAAAACTTTGGTCAGCCATACAAAACCACTAAGCGTAGCTAATAGACACTGACAAAGTTTCATACAAGTACTAACATCTACTTATATGAAAGTTTTGAAATTTTCAAAATACTTAAAAAATGTGTTGCTGCTAACGAAATGCAAGCTAAAAACACTTAAACGTATGAAAACTTTGGTCAGCCATACAAAACCACTAAGCGAAGCTAAAAGACACTGACAAAGTTTCATACAAGTACAAACTTCCATACAAGTACAGTTTGTACTTGTATGAAAGTTTCTACTTGTATGAAACTTTGTACTTGTTTGGAAGTTTGTATTTGTATGAAAGTTTCTACTTGTATGAAACTTTGTACTTGTATGAAAGTTTGTATCTTGTACTTGTATGAAAGTTTGTATCTTCATACATTTTTCGCCATGTGAGGTGAGCGAGTCAGAAAACAATTTTAGGTAATGTATGAAAACTTTGGTCAGCCATACAAAACCACTAAGCGTAGCTAACTGACACTGACAAAGTTTCATACAAGTACCAACATCTACTTATATGAAAGTTTTGAAATTTTCAAAATACTTCAAAAATGTGTTTCTACTATCGAAATGCAAGGTAAAAACACTTAAACGTATGAAAACTTTGTGTTGCGATTAACGAAGTGCAAACTAGCATTGCACTGAGGCCGCGCACATATAAAAAATGTATGAAAATTAGTTTTAGCTAAGCAAAACTAAGTAAAAATAAGCAAATTTAAGCTTATTAACTCAAATATTAATACATCAAGTGTTGATATTTGATATAATTCCTAGTAAGACTGTTAGTTAAATTAGGATATGTTGATCATATAATGGTTTTCATATTCTAAACTAACAGTCAAATTTTAGAGGCGCTTGTTAGAGCTGCGGCAACAAGTACTCTATAAAAATGGTTGCTTGTATGAAAGTTTCCTAGCAGAAATGAAAAAGTGAAGACAAAACTAAGTAAAAATAAGCAAATTTAAGCTTATTAACTCAAATATTAATACAACAAGTGTTGATATTTGATATAATTCCTAGTAAGACTGTTAGTTAAATTAGAAGATGTTGATCATATAATGGTTTTCATATTCTAAACTAACAGTCAAATTTTAGTATGAGAAAATTTCTCATACGAAAAATGTGTTGCGACCAATGAAGTGCAAGGAGGTAACATTGCACTGAGGCCGCACACATATAAAAATGTATGAAAATTAGTTTTAGCTAAGCAAAACTAAGTAAAAATAAGCAAATTTAAGCTTATTAACTCAAATATTAATACAACAAGTGTTGATATTTGATATAATTCCTAGTAAGACTGTTAGTTAAATTAGAAGATGTTGATCATATAATGGTTTTCATATTCTAAACTAACAGTCAAATTTTAGTATGAGAAAATTTCTCATACGAAAAATGTGTTGCGACCAATGAAGTGCAAGGAGGTAACATTGCACTGAGGCCGCACACATATAAAAATGTATGAAAATTAGTTTTAGCTAAGCAAAACTAAGTAAAAATAAGCAAATTTAAGCTTATTAAATTAAATATTAATACATCAAAGTGTTGATATTTGATATAATTCCTAGGTAAGACTGTTAGTTAAATTAGGATATGTTGATCATATAATGGTTTTCATATTCTAAACTAACAGTCAAATTTTAGAGGCGCTTGTTAGAGCTGCGGCAACAAGTACTCTATAAAAATGGTTGCTTGTATGAAAGTTTCCTAGCAGAAATGAAAAAGTGAAGACAAAACTAAGTAAAAATAAGCAAATTTAAGCTTATTAACTCAAATATTAATACAACAAGTGTTGATATTTGATATAATTCCTAGTAAGACTGTTAGTTAAATTAGAAGATGTTGATCATATAATGGTTTTCATATTCTAAACTAACAGTCAAATTTTAGTATGAGAAAATTTCTCATACGAAAAATGTGTTGCGACCAATGAAGTGCAAGGAGGTAACATTGCACTGAGGCCGCACACATATAAAAATGTATGAAAATTAGTTTTAGCTAAGCAAAACTAAGTAAAAATAAGCAAATTTAAGCTTATTAAATCAAATATTAATACATCAAGTGTTGATATTTGATATAATTCCTAGTAAGACTGTTAGTTAAATTAGAAAATGTTGATCATATATTGGTTTTCATATTCTAAACTAACTGTCAAATTTTAGTATGAGAAAGTTTCTCATACAAGTACTAAGTAGTACATATATGAAAGTTTTAAAATTTTCAAAATACTGTTAAAATGTGTTGCGGCCGCGCACATATAAAAAATAACATGTATGAAAATTTTGACTTCAATGTGTTTCTAAAAAAACTTGTATGTTAACTTTACTCATCATCAAGAAGCAAGCAGATGCTTTTTAAAATATTTTATTAATATAAATTCGATATAAATGAAATTTTATATTTCATATCATAGAAAAGATATACATTTTATAATAAATGTATATGTTTCATGTAATGGAAATTTAAGTAAATGTATGGTATATAAAAATAATTTTATTACTGAAATACCAAAATGAATAAATATCGTTCTTAAATATACAAGAGAACGAAAATTCTTTATTCAATAAATAATTGTAAAATTAAATACTACAATAAAGTACAAATGAAGCAACAAAAATTTTGTTAGTTGAACTTTATTATATTTGGGCTAATAAAGTCGATATATTTATACAGATGTGTTTTAAGCGACCAATGAAAGTAAGTGAGGTTTTCCTTACCTAGGCCGCTTACACAAAATATATTAGCGAAGCTCATATATATATAACTTGTTCACTTTCATTATTTAAATTGGTGCTTGTACGGTAGTATTATTTACAAAGAGAAAAATGTAAATGAAATATTACAATAATGTACAAATAAAGCAACAAAAATTTTGTTAGTTGAACTTTATTATATTTGGGCTAATAAAGTCGATATATTTATACAGATGTGTTTTAAGCGACCAATGAAAGTAAGTGAGGTTTTCCTTACCTAGGCCGCTTACACAAAATATATTAGCGAAGCTCATATATATATAACTTGTTCACTTTCATTATTTAAATTGTTGCTTGTACGGTAGTATTATTTACAAAGAGAAAAATGTAAATGAAATATTACAATAATGTACAAATAAAGCAACTAAAATTTTGTTAGTTGAACTTTATTATATTTGGGCTAATAAAGTCGATATATTTATACAGATGTGTTTTAAGCGACCAATGAAAGTAAGTGAGGTTTTCCTTACCTAGGCCGCTTACACAAAATATATTAGCGAAGCTCATATATATATAACTTGTTCACTTTCATTATTTAAATTGTTGCTTGTACGGTAGTATTATTTACAAAGAGAAAAATGTAAATGAAATATTACAATAATGTACAAATAAAGCAACTAAAATTTTGTTAGTTGAACTTTATTATATTTGGGCTAATAAAGTCGATATATTTATACAGATGTGTTTTAAGCGACCAATGAAAGTAAGTGAGGTTTTCCTTACCTAGGCCGCTTACACAAAATATATTAGCGAAGTTCATATATATATAACTTGTTCACTTTCATTATT
>NW_027137078.1:30000-45000 GCF_040869045.1 Eurosta solidaginis | reverse complement strand
TATATAATTGTAAACATATTTTAATGAGAAATGATAACATTTTTCGATGTTATTATCATAATTAAAATTTGGTATAACTCCAACACTCAGGTATGATCCAATTCAAGGACATTGCCAGGTGGGGAGTTTGACTGGGGCGGTACATCTCTCAAATAATAACGGAGGTGTCCCAAGGCCAGCTCAGTGCGGACAGAAACCACACATAGAGCAAAAGGGCAAATGCTGACTTGATCTCGGTGTTCAGTACGCACAGAGACAGCAAAAGCTCGGCCTATCGATCCTTTTGGTTTAAAGAGTTTTTAATAAGAGGTGTCAGAAAAGTTACCACAGGGATAACTGGCTTGTGGCAGCCAAGCGTTCATAGCGACGTTGCTTTTTGATCCTTCGATATCGGCTCTTCCTATCATTGTGAAGCAAAATTCACCAAGCGTTGGATTGTTCACCCATTCAAGGGAACGTGAGCTGGGTTTAGACCGTCGTGAGACAGGTTAGTTTTACCCTACTAATGACAAAATATTATTGCGACAGCATTCCTGCGTAGTACGAGAGGAACCGCAGGTACGGACCAATGGTACAATACTTGTTCGAGCGAACAGTGGTATGATGCTACGTCCGTTGGATTATGCCTGAACGCCTCTAAGGTTGTATCCGTGCTGGACTGCAATGATAAATATGGGGCAAATTGCATTGTATGGCTTCTCTAAATCATTTAAAGTTTATAAATTTAATTTATAAACGACAAAATGAATATATGTGATGCCAATGTTATTTATAACATAGCAAATGCGGGAGGATTCAAATATCACCCGTATGCCGCGCTAGTTATATATAAAAACATTATTTAATACAATGACAATGCCTAGAATCAATTGTAAACGACTTTGGTAACGGGCAAGGTGTTGTAAGTGGTAGAGCAGCTGCCATACTGCGATCCACTGAAGCTTAACCTTTGCTTGATGATTCGAAAACAATTTATTGGAATTAATTTTCCAATTTATTATTGTTTTGATGTAATCATCTTATAAAAATATGCATATTTAAAATATGCAATATAAAGAGAGGCGCTTGTTTAGGGGCCAAGTCCTCTATAAAAATGATGAAAAAGCAAATATTGTAATCTACTACAATAAAGTACAAATAAAGCAACAAAAATTTTGTTAGTTGAACTTTATTATATTTGGGCTAATAAAGTCGATATATTTATACAGATGTGTTTTAAGCGACCAATGAAAGTAAGTGAGGTTTTCCTTACCTAGGCCGCTTACACAAAATATATTAGCGAAGTTCATATATATATAACTTGTTCACTTTCATTATTTAAATTGTTGCTTGTACGGTAGTATTATTTACAAAGAGAAAAATGTAAATGAAATATTACAATAATGTACAAATAAAGCAAATAAAATTTTGTTAGTTGAACTTTATTATATTTGGGCTAATAAAGTCGATATATTTATACAGATGTGTTTTAAGCGACCAATGAAAGTAAGTGAGGTTTTCCTTACCTAGGCCGCTTACACAAAATATATTAGCGAAGCTCATATATATATAACTTGTTCACTTTCATTATTTAAATTGTTGCTTGTACGGTAGTATTATTTACAAAGAGAAATATGTAAATGAAATATTATAATAATGTACAAATAAAGCAACTAAAATTTTGTTAGTTGAACTTTATTATATTTGGGCTAATAAAGTCGATATATTTATACAGATGTGTTTTAAGCGACCAATGAAAGTAAGTGAGGTTTTCCTTACCTAGGCCGCTTACACAAAATATATTAGCGAAGCTCATATATATATAACTTGCTCACTTTCATTATTTAAATTGTTGCTTGTACGGTAGTATTATTTACAAAGAGAAAAATGTAAATGAAATATTACAATGAAGCACAGCACAAATAAAGCAACAAAAATTTTGTTAGCTGAACTTTATTATATTTGGGCTAATAAAGTCGATATATTTATACAGATGTGTTTTAAGCGACCAATGAAAGTAAGTGAGGTTTTCCTTACCTAGGCCGCTTACACAAAATATATTAGCGAAGCTCATATATATATAACTTGTTCACTTTCATTATTTAAATTGTTTGCATATGCAGAGTAATATTATTTACATTAAACACAAAAAATATAATTTTTATTATATTTTTTAAATATAATTCTGGTTGATCCCGCCAGTAGTTATATGCTTGCCTCAAAGATTAAGCCATGCATGTCTAAGTACACACGAATTAAAAGTGAAACCGCAAAAGGCATCAGTCAGTTATGGTTCCATAGATCGATCATTAACAGTTAGTTGGATAACTGTGGTAATTCTAGAGCTAATACATGCAATAATATAAACACGGACCTTATGGAACGTGTGCTTTTATTAGACTAAAACCAAGCGATCTTTATAGATTGTTATATTGGTTGAACTCTAGATAAACATGCAGATCGTATGGTCATCTACAACTAAAAACTTTAAATGGGTAAGAACCTCACCTTTTTTGATATGAAGGTTGAAGTTATATGATATAATGTGCCCAGTGGGGGGCGACTTTTGGTAAGCAGAACTGGCGCTGTGGGATGAACCGAACGTAATGTTACGGTGTCCAAATTAAAGTAAGTGCGGGTAAACGGTGGCGGGAGTAATTATGACTCCCTTAAGATCGCCAAATGCCTCGTTAACTAACTTTTAAAATGTGTTGCGACTAACGAAGTGCAAACTAGCATTGCACTGAGGCCGCGCACATATAAAAATGTATGAAAATTATATATAAAGAGGCGTTTGTTAGGTGCGACAAATCCTCTATAAAAACTAAGAACGAAAGTTAGAGCTAGCGATTGGGTGTAGCTACGGCTCTCTCAGTCGCTTCCCGGGAAACCAAAGCTTTTGGACTCCGGGGGAAGTATGGTTGCAAAGCTGAAACTTAAAGGAATTGACGGAAGGGCACTATCAGGAGTGGAGCCTGCGGCATAATTTGACTCAACACAAGAAAACTTAACAGGTCCGAACATAACATATATATATGAAAGTATATATATGAAAGTTTTAAAAGTTTCAAAATACTTTTGTAATGTGTTGCGACTAACGAAGTGCAAACTAGCATTGCACTGAGGCCGCGCACATATAAAAATGTATGAAAATTATATTATAAATACAAGTACTTGTATGAAACTTTTTTCTACTTGTATGAAACTTTGTACTTGTATGGAAGTTTGTACTTGTATGAAACTTTTTTCTACTTGTATGAAACTTTGTACTTGTATGGAAGTTTGTACTTGTATGAAACTTTTTTCTACTTGTATGAAACTTTGTACTTGTATGGAAGTTTGTACTTGTATGAAAGTTTCTACTTGTATGAAACTTTGTACTTGTATGGAAGTTTGTACTTGTATGAAAGTTTCTACTTGTATGAAACTTTGTACTTGTATGGAAGTTTGTACTTGTATGAAAGTTTCTACTTGTATGAAACTTTGTACTTGTATGGAAGTTTGTACTTGTATGAAAGTTTCTACTTGTATGAAACTTTGTACTTGTATGGAAGTTTGTACTTGTATGAAAGTTTCTACTTGTATGAAACTTTGTACTTGTATGGAAGTTTGTACTTGTATGAAAGTTTCTACTTGTATGAAACTTTGTACTTGTATGGAAGTTTGTACTTGTATGAAAGTTTCTACTTGTATGAAACTTTGTACTTGTATGAAAGTTTGTATCTTGTACTTGTATGAAAGTTTGTATCTTCATACATTTTTCGTCATGTGAGGTGAGCGGGTCAGAAAATTTTAAGAAACGTATGAAAACTTTGGTCAGCCATATAAAACCACTAAGCGTAGCTAACAGACGCTGACAAAGTTTCATACAAGTACTAACATCTACTTATATGAAAGTTTTGAAATTTTTAAAATACTTCAAAAATGTGTTGATACTATCGAAATGCAAGCTAAAAACACTTAAACGTATGAAAACTTTGGTCAGCCATACAAAACCACTAAGCGTAGCTAACAGACACTGACAAAGTTTCATACAAGTGCTAATATCTGCTTATATGAAAGTTTTGAAATTTTCAAAATACTTAAAAAATTTGTTGCTGCTAAAGAAGTGCAAGCTAAAAACACTTAAACGTATGAAAACTTTGGTCAGCCATACAAAACCACTAAGCGAAGCTAACAGACACTGACAAAGTTTCATACAAGTACTAACATCTACTTATATGAAAGTTTTGAAATTTTCAAAATACTTAAAAAATATGTTGCTGCTAACGAAATGCAAGCTAAAAACACTTAAACGTATGAAAACTTTGGTCAGCCATACAAAACCACTAAGCGTAGCTAACAGACACTGACAAAGTTTCATACAAGTACTAACATCTACTTATATGAGAGTTTTGAAATTTTCAAAATACTTAAAAAATGTGTTGCTGCTAACGAAATGCAAGCTAAAAACACTTAAACGTATGAAAACTTTGGTCAGCCATACAAAACCACTAAGCGAAGCTAACAGACACTGACAAAGTTTCATACAAGTACTAACATCTACTTATATGAAAGTTTTGAAATTTTCAAAATACTTAAAAAATGTGTTGCTGCTAACGAAGTGCAAGCTAAAAACACTTAAACGTATGAAAACTTTGGTCAGCCATACAAAACCACTAAGCGAAGCTAACAGACACTGACAAAGTTTCATACAAGTACTAACATCTACTTATATGAAAGTTTTGAAATTTTCAAAATACTTAAAAAATGTGTTGCTGCTAACGAAATGCAAGCTAAAAACACTTAAACGTATGAAAACTTTGGTCAGCCATACAAAACCACTAAGCGAAGCTAACAAACACTGACAAAGTTTCATACAAGTACAAACTTCCATACAAGTACAGTTTGTACTTGTATGAAAGTTTTTACTTGTATGAAACTTTGTACTTGTTTGGAAGTTTGTACTTGTGAAAGTACTGAAAAGTTTCTACTTGTATGAAAGTTTTTATCTTGTAGTTGTATGAAAGTTTGTATCTTCATACATTTTTCGTGATGTGAGGTGAGCGAGTCAGAAAACAATTTTAATAAACGTATGTAAACTTTGGTCAGCCATACAAAACCACTAAGCGTAGCTAACAGACACTGACAAAGTTTCATACAAGTACTAACATCTACTTATATGAAAGTTTTGAAATTTTCAAAATACTTAAAAAATGTGTTGCTGCTAACGAAATGCAAGCTAAAAACACTTAAACGTATGAAAACTTTGGTCAGCCATACAAAACCACTAAGCGAAGCTAACAGACACTGACAAAGTTTCATACAAGTACTAACATCTACTTATATGAAAGTTTTGAAATTTTCAAAATACTTAAAAAATGTGTTGCTGCTAACGAAATGCAAGCTAAAAACACTTAAACGTATGAAAACTTTGGTCAGCCATACAAAACCACTAAGCGAAGCTAACAGACACTGACAAAGTTTCATACAAGTACTAACATCTATTTATATGAAAGTTTTGAAATTTTCAAAATACTTCAAAAATGTGTTGCTACTATCGAAATGCAAGCTAAAAACACTTAAACGTATGAAAACTTTGGTCAGCCATACAAAACCACTAAGCGAAGCTAACAGACACTGACAAAGTTTCATACAAGTACTAACATCTACTTATATGAAAGCTTTGAAATTTTCAAAATACTTAAAAAATGTGTTGCTGCTAA
Source organism: Eurosta solidaginis (assembly GCF_040869045.1). Classification (NCBI taxonomy): domain Eukaryota; kingdom Metazoa; phylum Arthropoda; class Insecta; order Diptera; family Tephritidae; genus Eurosta; species Eurosta solidaginis. The sequence continues at coordinate 39,316 of NW_027137078.1, read as the reverse complement.
CGAAATGCAAGCTAAAAACACTTAAACGTATGAAAACTTTGGTCAGCCATACAAAACCACTAAGCGAAGCTAACAGACACTGACAAAGTTTCATACAAGTACTAACATCTACTTATATGAAAGTTTTGAAATTTTCAAAATACTTAAAAAATGTGTTGCTGCTAACGAAATGCAAGCTAAAAACACTTAAACGTATGAAAACTTTGGTCAGCCATACAAAACCACTAAGCGAAGCTAACAGACACTGACAAAGTTTCATACAAGTACTAACATCTATTTATATGAAAGTTTTGAAATTTTCAAAATACTTCAAAAATGTGTTGCTACTATCGAAATGCAAGCTAAAAACACTTAAACGTATGAAAACTTTGGTCAGCCATACAAAACCACTAAGCGAAGCTAACAGACACTGACAAAGTTTCATACAAGTACTAACATCTACTTAGATGAAAGTTTTGAAATTTTCAAAATACTTAAAAAATGTGTTGCTGCTAACGAAATGCAAGCTAAAAACACTTAAACGTATGAAAACTTTGGTCAGCCATACAAAACCACTAAGCGAAGCTAACAGACACTGACAAAGTTTCATACAAGTACTAACATCTACTTATATGAAAGTTTTGAAATTTTCAAAATACTTAAAAATAGTGTTGCTGCTAACGAAATGCAAGCTAAAAACACTTAAACGTATGAAAACTTTGGTCAGCCATACAAAACCACTAAGCGAAGCTAACAGACACTGACAAAGTTTCATACAAGTACTAACATCTACTTATATGAAAGTTTTGAAATTTTCAAAATACTTAAAAAATGTGTTGCTGCTAACGAAATGCAAGCTAAAAACACTTAAACGTATGAAAACTTTGATCAGCCATACAAAACCACTAAGCGTAGCTAACAGACACTGACAAAGTTTCATACAAGTACTAACATCTACTTATATGAAAGTTTTGAAATTTTCAAAATACTTAAAAAATGTGTTGCTGCTAACGAAATGCAAGCTAAAAACACTTAAACGTATGAAAACTTTGGTCAGCCATACAAAACCACTAAGCGAAGCTAACAGACACTGACAAAGTTTCATACAAGTACTAACATCTACTTATATGAAAGTTTTGAAATTTTCAAAATACTTAAAAAATGTGTTGCTGCTAACGAAATGCAAGCTAAAAACAATATGGAACATTTGGAAGTATGAAACTTTTTAATACGTTGTTGTTGTTGTTGTTGTTGTTGGTTTTGGTGTTGTTGTTGTTGTTATATTGAACATTTTTATTAATATAAGTACAAAGGAAAATCTTCATATAAGTATAAAAATATTAAATTATTACCTTACTTGTATGAAACTTTTTAATACGTTGTTGTTGTTGTTGTTGTTGTTGTTGGTGTTGTTGTTGTTGTTGTTGTTATATTGAACATTTTTATTAATATAAGTACAAAGGAAAATCTTCATATAAGTATAAAAATATTAAATTATTACCTTACTTGTATGAAACTTTTTAATACGTTGTTGTTGTTGTTGTTGTTGTTGTTGTTGTTGTTGTTGTTGTTGTTGTTGTTGTTGTTGTTGGTGTTGTTGTTGTTGTTATATTGAACATTTTTATTAATATAAGTACAAAGGAAAATCTTCATATAAGTATAAAAATATTAAATTATTACCTCACTTGACAGAAAATATATGAAAAATTCAATATGGACAATTTATCATATTTTCGATGATATTGCCTAGTTAGTTTACTAAAGAAACCAACATGGTATTATTGGTAAAAATTCAACACATTATAAAACTTGTATTTTTCATACATTTTTGGTCATGTGAGGGTTTCCAAGCGTACTTGTATGAAACTTTGTACTTGTATGGAACTTTTTCTACTTGTATGAAACTTTGTACTTGTATGGAAGTTTGTACTTGTATGAAACTTTTCTCTACTTGTATGAAACTTTGTACTTGTATGGAAGTTTGTACTTGTATGAAACTTTTTTCTACTTGTATGAAACTTTTTTCTACTTGTATGAAACTTTGTACTTGTATGGAAGTTTGTACTTGTATGAAACTTTTTCTACTTGTATGAAACTTTGTACTTGTATGGAAGTTTTTACTTGTATGAAACTTTTTTCTACTTGTATGAAACTTTGTACTGGTTGGAAATTTGTACTTGTATGAAACTTTTTTCTACTCGTATGAAACTTTTTTCTACTTGTTAATAAAAATGTTCAATATAACAACAACAACAACACCAAAACCAACAACAACACCAACAACAACAACAACAACAACAACGTATTAAAAAGTTTCATACTTCCAAACAAGTACAAAGTTTCATACAAGTAGAAACTTTCATACAAGTACAAAGTTTCATACAAGTAGAAACTTTCATACAAGTGAACTTGTATGAAACTTTTTTCTACTTGTATGAAACTTTGTACTTGTATGGAAGTTTGTACTTGTATGAAAGTTTCTACTTGTATGAAACTTTGTACTTGTATGAAAGTTTGTATCTTGTACTTGTATGAAAGTTTGTATCTTCATACATTTTTCGTCATGTGAGGTGAGCGGGTCAGAAAACAATTTTAAGGAACGTATGAAAACTTTGGTCAGCCATACAAAACCACTAAGCGTAGCTACCAGACACTGACAAAGTTTCATACTAGTACTGACATCTACTTATATGAAAGTTTTGAAATTTTCAAAATACTTAAAAAATGTGTTGCTACTAATGAAATGCAAGCTAAAAACACTTAAACGTATGAAAACTTTGGTCAGCCATACAAAACCACTAAGCGAAGCTAACAGACACTGACAAAGTTTCATACAATTACTTACATCTACTTATATGAAAGTTTTGAAATTTTCAAAATACTTAAAAAATGTGTTGCTGCTAACGAAATGCAAGCTAAAAACACTTAAACGTATGAAAACTTTGGTCAGCCATACAAAACCACTAAGCGAAGCTAACAGACACTGACAAAGTTTCATACAAGTACTAACATCTACTTATATGAAAGTTTTGAAATTTTCAAAATACTTCAAAAATGTGTTGCTACTATCGAAATGCAAGCTAAAAACACTTAAATGTATGAAAACTTTGGTCAGCCATACAAAACCACTAAGCGAAGCTAACAGGCACTGACAAAGTTTCATACAAGTACTAACATCTACTTATATGAAAGTTTTGAAATTTTCAAAATACTTAAAAAATGTGTTGCTGCTAACGAAATGCAAGCTAAAAACACTTAAACGTATGAAAACTTTTGTCAGCCATACAAAACCACTAAGCGTAGCTAACAGACACTGACAAAGTTTCATACAAGTACTAGCATCTACTTATATGAAAGTTTTGAAATTTTCAAAATACTTAAAAAAATGTGTTGCTGCTAACGAAATGCAAGCTAAAAACACTTAAACGTATGAAAACTTTGGTCAGCCCATACAAAACCACTAAGCGAAGCTAACAGACACTGACAAAGTTTCATACAAGTACTAACATCTACTTATATGAAAGTTTTGAAATTTTCAAAATACTTAAAAAATGTGTTGCTGCTAACGAAATGCAAGCTAAAAACACTTAAACGTATGAAAACTTTGGTCAGCCATACAAAACCACTAAGCGAAGCTAACAGACACTGACAAAGTTTCATACAAGTACTGACATCTACTTATATGAAAGTTTTGAAATTTTCAAAATACTTAAAAAATGTGTTGCTACTATCGAAATGCAAGCTAAAAACACTTAAACGTATGAAAACTTTGGTCAGCCATACAAAACCACTAAGCGAAGCTAACAGACACTGACAAAGTTTCATACAAGTACTAACATCTACTTATATGAAAGTTTTGAAATTTTCAAAATACTTAAAAAATATGTTGCTGCTAACGAAATGCAAGCTAAAAACACTTAAACGTATGAAAACTTTGGTCAGCCATACAAAACCACTAAGCGTAGCTAACAGACACTGACAAAGTTTCATACAAGTACTAACATCTACTTATATGAGAGTTTTGAAATTTTCAAAATACTTAAAAAATGTGTTGCTGCTAACGAAATGCAAGCTAAAAAACACTTAAACGTATGAAAACTTTGGTCAGCCATACAAAACCACTAAGCGAAGCTAACAGACACTGACAAAGTTTCATACAAGTACTAACATCTACTTATATGAAAGTTTTGAAATTTTCAAAATACTTAAAAAATGTGTTGCTGCTAACGAAGTGCAAGCTAAAAACACTTAAACGTATGAAAACTTTGGTCAGCCATACAAAACCACTAAGCGAAGCTAACAGACACTGACAAAGTTTCATACAAGTACTAACATCTACTTATATGAAAGTTTTGAAATTTTCAAAATACTTAAAAAATGTGTTGCTGCTAACGAAGTGCAAGCTAAAAACACTTAAACGTATGAAAACTTTGGTCAGCCATACAAAACCACTAAGCGAAGCTAACAGGCACTGACAAAGTTTCATACAAGTACTAACATCTACTTATATGAAAGTTTTGAAATTTTCAAAATACTTAAAAAATGTGTTGCAGCTAACGAAATGCAAGCTAAAAACACTTAAACGTATGACAACTTTGGTCAGCCATACAAAACCACTAAGCGAAGCTAACAGACACTGACAAAGTTTCATACAAGTACAAACTTCCATACAAGTACAGTTTGTACTTGTATGAAAGTTTCTACTTGTATGAAACTTTGTACTTGTTTGGAAGTTTGTATTTGTATGAAAGTTTCTACTTGTATGAAACTTTGTACTTGTATGAAAGTTTGTATCTTGTACTTGTATGAAAGTTTGTATCTTCATACATTTTTCGTCATGTGAGGTGAGCAGGTCAGAAAACAATTTTAAGAAACGTATGAAAACTTTGGTCAGCCATACAAAACCACTAAGCGTAGCTACCAGACACTGACAAAGTTTCATACTAGTACTAGCATCTACTTATATGAAAGTTTTGAAATTTTCAAAATACTTGAAAAATGTGTTGCTACTAATGAAATGCAAGCTAAAAACACTTAAACGTATGAAAACTTTGGTTAGCCATACAAAACCAGTAAGCGAAGCTAACAGGCACTGACAAAGTTTCATACAAGTACTAACATCTACTTATATGAAAGTTTTGAAATTTTCAAAATACTTCTAAAATGTGTTACTACTATCGAAATGCAAGCTAAAAACACTTAAACGTATGAAAACTTTGGTCAGCCATACAAAACCACTAAGCGTAGCTAACAGACACTGACAAAGTTTCATACAAGTACTGACATCTACTTATATGAAAGTTTTGAAATTTTCAAAATACTTAAAAAATGTGTTGCTACTATCGAAATGCAAGCTAAAAACACTTAAACGTATGAAAACTTTGGTCAGCCATACAAAACCACTAAGCGAAGCTAAGAGACACTGACAAAGTTTCATACAAGTACTAACATCTACTTATATGAAAGTTTTAAAATTTTCAAAGTACTTAAAAAATGTGTTGCTGCTAACGAAATACAAGCTAAAAACAGTTAAACGTATGAAAACTTTGGTCAGCCATACAAAACTACTAAGCGAAGCTAAAAGACACTGACAAAGTTTCATACAAGTACTAACATCTACTTATATGAAAGTTTTGAAATTTTCAAAATACTTAAAAAATGTGTTGCTGCTAACGAAATGCAAGCTAAAAACACTTAAACGTATGAAAACTTTGGTCAGCCATACAAAACCACTAAGCGTAGCTAACAGGCACTGACAAAGTTTCATACAAGTACTAGCATCTACTTATATCAAAGTTTTGAAATTTTCAAAATACTTAAAAAATGTGTTGCTGCTAACGAAATGCAAGCTAAAAACACTTAAACGTATGAAAACTTTGGTCAGCCATACAAAACCACTAAGCGTAGCTAATAGACACTGACAAAGTTTCATACAAGTACTAACATCTACTTATATGAAAGTTTTGAAATTTTCAAAATACTTAAAAAATGTGTTGCTGCTAACGAAATGCAAGCTAAAAACACTTAAACGTATGAAAACTTTGGTCAGCCATACAAAACCACTAAGCGAAGCTAAAAGACACTGACAAAGTTTCATACAAGTACAAACTTCCATACAAGTACAGTTTGTACTTGTATGAAAGTTTCTACTTGTATGAAACTTTGTACTTGTTTGGAAGTTTGTATTTGTATGAAAGTTTCTACTTGTATGAAACTTTGTACTTGTATGAAAGTTTGTATCTTGTACTTGTATGAAAGTTTGTATCTTCATACATTTTTCGCCATGTGAGGTGAGCGAGTCAGAAAACAATTTTAGGTAATGTATGAAAACTTTGGTCAGCCATACAAAACCACTAAGCGTAGCTAACTGACACTGACAAAGTTTCATACAAGTACCAACATCTACTTATATGAAAGTTTTGAAATTTTCAAAATACTTCAAAAATGTGTTTCTACTATCGAAATGCAAGGTAAAAACACTTAAACGTATGAAAACTTTGTGTTGCGACTAACGAAGTGCAAACTAGCATTGCACTGAGGCCGCGCACATATAAAAAATGTATGAAAATTAGTTTTAGCTAAGCAAAACTAAGTAAAAATAAGCAAATTTAAGCTTATTAACTCAAATATTAATACATCAAGTGTTGATATTTGATATAATTCCTAGTAAGACTGTTAGTTAAATTAGGATATGTTGATCATATAATGGTTTTCATATTCTAAACTAACAGTCAAATTTTAGAGGCGCTTGTTAGAGCTGCGGCAACAAGTACTCTATAAAAATGGTTGCTTGTATGAAAGTTTCCTAGCAGAAATGAAAAAGTGAAGACAAAACTAAGTAAAAATAAGCAAATTTAAGCTTATTAACTCAAATATTAATACAACAAGTGTTGATATTTGATATAATTCCTAGTAAGACTGTTAGTTAAATTAGAAGATGTTGATCATATAATGGTTTTCATATTCTAAACTAACAGTCAAATTTTAGTATGAGAAAATTTCTCATACGAAAAATGTGTTGCGACCAATGAAGTGCAAGGAGGTAACATTGCACTGAGGCCGCACACATATAAAAATGTATGAAAATTAGTTTTAGCTAAGCAAAACTAAGTAAAAATAAGCAAATTTAAGCTTATTAACTCAAATATTAATACAACAAGTGTTGATATTTGATATAATTCCTAGTAAGACTGTTAGTTAAATTAGAAGATGTTGATCATATAATGGTTTTCATATTCTAAACTAACAGTCAAATTTTAGTATGAGAAAATTTCTCATACGAAAAATGTGTTGCGACCAATGAAGTGCAAGGAGGTAACATTGCACTGAGGCCGCACACATATAAAAATGTATGAAAATTAGTTTTAGCTAAGCAAAACTAAGTAAAAATAAGCAAATTTAAGCTTATTAAATTAAATATTAATACATCAAAGTGTTGATATTTGATATAATTCCTAGTAAGACTGTTAGTTAAATTAGGATATGTTGATCATATAATGGTTTTCATATTCTAAACTAACAGTCAAATTTTAGAGGCGCTTGTTAGAGCTGCGGCAACAAGTACTCTATAAAAATGGTTGCTTGTATGAAAGTTTCCTAGCAGAAATGAAAAAGTGAAGACAAAACTAAGTAAAAATAAGCAAATTTAAGCTTATTAACTCAAATATTAATACAACAAGTGTTGATATTTGATATAATTCCTAGTAAGACTGTTAGTTAAATTAGAAGATGTTGATCATATAATGGTTTTCATATTCTAAACTAACAGTCAAATTTTAGTATGAGAAAATTTCTCATACGAAAAATGTGTTGCGACCAATGAAGTGCAAGGAGGTAACATTGCACTGAGGCCGCACACATATAAAAATGTATGAAAATTAGTTTTAGCTAAGCAAAACTAAGTAAAAATAAGCAAATTTAAGCTTATTAAATCAAATATTAATACATCAAGTGTTGATATTTGATATAATTCCTAGTAAGACTGTTAGTTAAATTAGAAAATGTTGATCATATATTGGTTTTCATATTCTAAACTAACTGTCAAATTTTAGTATGAGAAAGTTTCTCATACAAGTACTAAGTAGTACATATATGAAAGTTTTAAAATTTTCAAAATACTGTTAAAATGTGTTGCGGCCGCGCACATATAAAAAATAACATGTATGAAAATTTTGACTTCAATGTGTTTCTAAAAAAACTTGTATGTTAACTTTACTCATCATCAAGAAGCAAGCAGATGCTTTTTAAAATATTTTATTAATATAAATTCGATATAAATGAAATTTTATATTTCATATCATAGAAAAGATATACATTTTATAATAAATGTATATGTTTCATGTAATGGAAATTTAAGTAAATGTATGGTATATAAAAATAATTTTATTACTGAAATACCAAAATGAATAAATATCGTTCTTAAATATACAAGAGAACGAAAATTCTTTATTCAATAAATAATTGTAAAATTAAATACTACAATAAAGTACAAATGAAGCAACAAAAATTTTGTTAGTTGAACTTTATTATATTTGGGCTAATAAAGTCGATATATTTATACAGATGTGTTTTAAGCGACCAATGAAAGTAAGTGAGGTTTTCCTTACCTAGGCCGCTTACACAAAATATATTAGCGAAGCTCATATATATATAACTTGTTCACTTTCATTATTTAAATTGGTGCTTGTACGGTAGTATTATTTACAAAGAGAAAAATGTAAATGAAATATTACAATAATGTACAAATAAAGCAACAAAAATTTTGTTAGTTGAACTTTATTATATTTGGGCTAATAAAGTCGATATATTTATACAGATGTGTTTTAAGCGACCAATGAAAGTAAGTGAGGTTTTCCTTACCTAGGCCGCTTACACAAAATATATTAGCGAAGCTCATATATATATAACTTGTTCACTTTCATTATTTAAATTGTTGCTTGTACGGTAGTATTATTTACAAAGAGAAAAATGTAAATGAAATATTACAATAATGTACAAATAAAGCAACTAAAATTTTGTTAGTTGAACTTTATTATATTTGGGCTAATAAAGTCGATATATTTATACAGATGTGTTTTAAGCGACCAATGAAAGTAAGTGAGGTTTTCCTTACCTAGGCCGCTTACACAAAATATATTAGCGAAGCTCATATATATATAACTTGTTCACTTTCATTATTTAAATTGTTGCTTGTACGGTAGTATTATTTACAAAGAGAAAAATGTAAATGAAATATTACAATAATGTACAAATAAAGCAACTAAAATTTTGTTAGTTGAACTTTATTATATTTGGGCTAATAAAGTCGATATATTTATACAGATGTGTTTTAAGCGAC
>NW_027137078.1:7500-22500 GCF_040869045.1 Eurosta solidaginis | reverse complement strand
TAGCGGTCAGCCGAAGGTCAATCTCCGGCGGAGCCCTAATTTCTGTGCGCGTGTTTTGGTTGTTACCAATTTTCACCCTAACCTCAAAGTGCTTGCACGTGGAGGTAGACTTGTGTGTGTGCGCGCATTAAACCGGTTGTGTGTGAGTACCCAGGTGAAAACTTGTGTGTGACTATACACTGTTCCGCTTGGGACCAGTGTTGGTCTACTCGCTCAGTGAGCAATTGTGGACTGCCTGCGTAAGGGGGCATAAACCCAAACTCGAATTAGTGGCAGTATCAGCTGTAGCATTTATAGTCTGTCCGTTCAGCTCGGCGTAGCTTCGTGCCGGTCGACTCGTCCCCGATACGGGGAACAGTGTTCCGTCCGTCGGGGCGTTGGTAGTGACCACGTCAGCATTTTGCTGACAAACAGCGTACGAGCTACGTCACCGCGTTTTGCTATAGCTGACGGGTTGGGCTGCTACTGCTGCTGACCACTGGTTCCGAGTGGTTATAGCCCTCTAATTTAGGACAGCCTACATTCGCCCAGTGGGCATCGGTCTTCTCCTGGTGACTACTTCCACATCCGTGTCGTGCAAGTGTGACCAAGTTTGTCTCTGGCGGCAGGCGCTTTGGGGAAATGAAGGGCGGTACAAGGGGGGGTGTAAGGAAGCGTCCGGGGCCGCGCTCCGCCGGAGGTCGTGCTTCTGCGGCCGCCGCTGATGGGTCGACCTCGGGGGACGAAAAAGGGGTAAGCTCGCGGCAGTTCCTTAAAACGAACACCGGGAAGGCTGCCGCTGTGCAACCCGGTCGAAAAGCGGTAAAGGAGACGGGTAAGTCGGGGATACCGGTGGCGTCGGGGAGGGCGACCACCTCAAAAATCGCTGAACGGGGAGGCAAGGGCGGGCCGAGTAAGTCCGCGAAGTCAGAGGATGAGGAGAGTGTTCTCCCGAAATCCGACGACGACGCGGACTTACCCAGTCTGCCCGAATCCGGGGTATCCGGGGTATGTCCCTTAAGTTGGGACAAATCAGATGTAGTGGGGGGTGCCGGATTCGCTGCTGAGTCCGTGGTGACTACTGTCGCTGGCTCCTCAACCGAAGGTAGAGCAGCCGATGGCGCGCCAAAGACTGCTGCCGACGTTGAGGGTGCAATCGACGGTGGTAAATCTGCGGGCAATGACGCAAATGAGCCGGCGAAGTCTTTAGGGGGGGAGCTAAGGGGAAAGAATTCTGGGGAGAAGGGTGCTGGCGCTGTTGACAGCTGTGGACCACCCGCTGGCACCGAGCTTTCCGGCGGCCAGTCCGCTGGAGGTAAGGTTGCGAGCGGGGGATCCCCTGCAGCTGGAGGGAGCGCTAGTGCTTCGAGAGCTGCCTCTGGAGTGGACGGCTCCTGGGTTGTTGCCCTAAAGAGGATCACCGCTAGATTTAGCAAGGTGGTCTTTGGAGACAGCGGTACAGACCTCAAGTCTGCTGAGAGGCTGATGGAGGTTTCCTCAGAATATGAGGGCCTCCTAATGACGGCTATAGCCGAGAATGCCCGACTCCGCGGACAAATTGAGGCGATGTCACTGCGGGGCGTCATGCTGGGAGGTGCATCCCCGCGAAGCGGTGGACCTGCCGCCGCAGATCGTTTGGCGATGCCGCCTCCGGTCACGACGATCCCGGCTGCCATCGTACCTGCGCCTGCTGTACCAAAGCCGCTCCACACCTGGTCGGCGGTCGTCAAGGGCGGCAAACCCGGGGTCTCTGCAAAAGAGGTAGTGGAGAAGATAAATAAGGAGGTTGGGCCGACACTTGGTGTACGTGTGCACCAAGTGAAACCTGTGCGGTCCGGGGGGGTAGTTATTCGCCTACCCTCCAAGGAGGAGCGGGACAAAGTCCTCGCAAACAAGAAGTTTTCCGAGGTGGGATTAGAAGTGAGCGAAAACCGGAAGCAAGGCACTAGGGTGATCATTCGGGGGGTTTACGCGCAAATCTCCCCTGATGAATTCATGGAGGAGGTCTTCCGTCTGAACCTCGCGAAGGTTGACCCTGAGTGCCAGAAGTCAGAGGTTAGGCTGATCAGTCGACCTTGGAAGGCAGACGTCGATGGAGCAACGGTGACCGTCACCCTGGAGGGACCGGACAAGTTAATGTCCCCCCTCTTGGATGCGGGCCGTTGCTACATCAAATGGTTTTCCTTCCCGGTTCGGCCGGAGAGTCAAACCTATAGCTGCTTCCGCTGTCTGAGTTTTGACCACCAGGTGAGGGATTGTGGGTTGAAGGCTGCCGTCTGTCGGAGGTGCGGACAGGAAGGGCATATTGAGGCAAAGTGCCCTAACGGGGTGCATTGCCGAAATTGTGCATTCAGGGGCAGACCCGCCGCACATCTTATGATGTCGGCGGAATGCCCGACATATGCTGCCGTTGTTGCCCGTGTACTCGCCAGACATTGATGGGGTTAGTCCTTCAACTCAATTTTCAGGGAGCGTACTCCGTTGTGTGTGAATTGGGGGCGCGCATGGCCGAGGAGAGTTGCAGTATTGCCCTGCTCCAGGAACCCTACACTACCAATGGTGTGGTGAGAGGGCTTCCTGGAGGGTTTAGGTCCTTTTGTGACCTTCGGGGCAATGCTGCGGTTGTGGTGAATGAGCCTAATTATGAATGCTTGTTGTTGAATGCGTCTGAATGGGGAATATGTGTGAGCATTGAGGGCTCCTTCGGGAGAGCCGTCTTTGCAAGCATATATTGTAAGTTTGGAGAACCCATGGAACCATACATCCGATACCTCGATACGGTGCTACTACTTGCGAGTAGCACGCCAGTTATCATTGGTGTGGATGCCAATGCCGTATCCCCTATATGGCATAGCAAAATATCCAGGACTTCTCCTGGATATGCTAGTCATGGACGGGGCGAGGCGTTGGGCGAGTGGGTACTCACCTCTCACGTTCATGTTGTGAACGAACCGAGTGGGTGGTACACGTTCGATGGGCCCATGGGCAGGAGTGACATTGATGTTACTCTGATGAATGAGCCAGCAGCGAGAGCGTTCAGTTGCGGATGGAGAGTAAGGGGGGGTGAGGGGATAAGCGATCATAATCTCATTGAGATTGTGGTTGCTCCCCGTACCACCCCGGATATGCTTGGTACGCCTTCCGTAATGGGGTGGCGTACTGCCGGGGCAAACTGGACTCTGTACGGGTTATACGTCGAGCAGGAGGTGACTGCTACACCCCTCGATGTATTTGCAGAGCTCCCAGTAGATCAGCAGATTGCCCTCTTGAACGCCTGTATCTGGCGGGTCAATGACAGCATGTTTGAAAGGTGGAAGAAGGAGCGTTTTCGCTGTGTCAGGTGGTGGACGCGCGAACTGACCCAGAAGAGGAGATCTGTCAGGCGCCTGAGACGTCGGTTTCAACGCGCCCGGCATATCGATTCCGATGGTCTGTCCCAGCTGAGAAGTCAATTAAGTGTGGAAACGCGTGAGTATAAGAGAATGGTTGTAGAGGTGAAAGAGGAACAATGGCGCAACTTCGTGTCTGAAAATTCGAACGACCCCTGGGGACAGGTCTACAAGATCTGTAGGGGTCGCCGCCAGACCGAAGTTAATTCCCTCCGTGTGGGCGAGCGAACAATATCAACATGGAGGGAATGTTCGGAGCTGCTTATTGAAGGGTTCTTTCCTAGGGCGGAGGTCCAGGTGCCTCCCCTTGCACAAGACGTACCTGTACCTCCATTAGAAGTTGAAGAGTTGGACTATGCATTTGGCCTGGTTAGGTCTAAACGGTCTCCGGGTTTGGATGGAATAAACGGAGAAATGTGCAAGTGTTTGTGGAAGTTTATTCCGGAATACTTGGAAGCCGTTTATGACAAATGCATATGGGAGGGTTACTTCCCACGTGAGTGGAAAGCTGCTAGGGTTGTCGTTCTTCTGAAGTCGCCTGACAAAATAAGATCTGATCCTCGGTCTTACCGAGGTATCAGCCTTCTTCCAGTGCTTGGTAAAGTGCTGGAGAGGGTTATGGTTGAGCGGCTTCAGGAGCTAGTTGGGGGTAACCAATCGGATAGACAGTTTGGGTTCAGGAAAGGACGCAGCATTGAAGACGCCTGGATGCATGTCCAAGACTGTGTAGAGAGAAGCTCCAATAAGTATGCCCTTGGCATATTTATTGACTTCAAGGGGGCGTTTGACTTCCTGCGCTGGGACAGGGTTATCGAGCGGTTAGTGGAGCTCGACTGCCCGGAAATTGCTTTGTGGCAGAGCTATTTCTCGGACAGGCGAGCTACTATCGTTGGTGCCTGCGAAAGTGTGGAAAGGGAGGTGGCTCGTGGTTGTCCGCAGGGATCCATCTGTGGTCCATATATATGGAACATGATGATGGACTCCTTGTTAAGGCAACTCGAGCATCTTTGCGAATTCAGCGCCTATGCGGATGACCTCCTCTTATTAGTAGAGGGGGATTCTCGCGCCAGCATTGAGCGTACCAGCGAGTCACTATGTCAAGTAGTGGCTGGCTGGGGCGCCCATGTTGGCGTAGAGATTTCGGTGGACAAAACTGTGATGATGCTGCTCAAGGGCAGATTGTCACAGAATCGCCCACCGGTTGTCCGTATCGGCGGGGTTAGCATCAGGTACGCGACGAAAGTCAAATACCTGGGGCTGACAATGGGTGAGCGAATGAACTTCCTGCCACACTTGGATGCTGTCAGAGATAGGATGCAGAATGTTTCGGGGCAGTTACGACGAATCATTCGGAGTGACTGGGGCCTGAGTCGCCGTGCCGTTCGTACAATATATCGTGGCCTATTCGTAGCATGCGCTACTTTTGGTGCCGCCATATGGTACCGAACGGTCATGACTGCTCATGGTCAGAGGCGCGTGCTGAGCATACAGAGGTGCATGATGCTCCCATGCTTGCCCTTGTGCCGTACCGTTTCCACGGATGCGATGCAGGTGCTTCTTGGTGCACCCCCTCTCGACCTGGTGGTTATACAGCTTGCTGTTTCCTTCAGGCTGAGAAGGAGGGCAAGTTTGCCGCTGTTGGAGGATGAATGGGCCGCCGACGATAATGTGGAGAGTGGATGGTTGGAAAATAGGCGTCGATTAGAAGGGGTGGTTAGAGGGAAGTGGCAGGAGCGCTGGGACAATAGTCCCAACGGCAGGGTAACGTACGGGTACATCCGGGACGTTTCATTTGTGGCGGAAAATCCAGACTTCAGATTTAGTCTGAGCCTGGGCTTTCTGCTTACTGGTCATGGTCCTCTTAATGCATTCTTGCATAAGAGGAGCTTGAGCGAAACGGAGGGGTGTGTATGTGGGGCTGCATATGAGGATTGGTTGCATGTGTTGTGCGAGTGCCCGGAGTACTCGGACATAAGGGATTTGGGTAGTTTTGGGGTTAATGTTGATGAAGGTAGAGTTGATGTAAGCGGAGCGCTCTCCACTAGTCGGACTATTGATTTGCTCAATAGGTATGCTTTTGAGGTGTTTAGACGGAGGAGACGTGGTGGTGACCGTGGTGGTTAAATTGTGTGTGTGTTCGTGGATGTGGGGGGGGTTCTAACCCCACCTCACCCCTAGGCGGCCGGTCCGGAGTAGGTGGATACTCAACCGGAAGTGGCTTCGGCTGCGAAAGTCAGACCAAGACTTTAAAGTGGTACCACGGGGAACAGATAGCCCGCGGAGCTTGCTCCGTTTCTGTTCATTGCGGTTGGCCCCTTTGGGAGCATCGTGGTGGCTGTGGTTGATATCCGAATGCGGTAAGAGTTGGTCAGCTCGAATGTGGAGTTGCATTGCAACCGGGTGCCATGACCCATAGAATGGAAGAGGTGTTAGATAGGCCTCCAACCCCACCAAGGTGATGATGTGTCCACTCACATTATCGATTGGTACCAAGGTAAGCGAGCCTTGGGGGCTGGTCAGACCCGCTTTGACCTGTGTACTTGGTACATGCGTGAGGTTAGGTCTTCGAAGACAGGCACTCACGTAAAACCTACACTCGCTGTCCCTATCTACTATCTAGCGAAACCACAGCCAAGGGAACGGGCTTGGAATAATTAGCGGGGAAAGAAGACCCTGTTGAGCTTGACTCTAGTCTGGCAGTGTAAGGAGACATAAGAGGTGTAGTATAAGTGGGAGATATATAATTTCGGTTATTTATCGTCAATGAAATACCACTACTCTTATTGTTTCCTTACTTACTTGATTAAGTGGAACGTGTATCATTGCCTAGCCATATTAAGGATATATTTATATATCTTATGGTATTGGGTTTTGATGCAAGCTTCTTGATCAAAGTACCACGAGTTTGTTATATAATTGTAAACATATTTTAATGAGAAATGATAACATTTTTCGATGTTATTATCATAATTAAAATTTGGTATAACTCCAACACTCAGGTATGATCCAATTCAAGGACATTGCCAGGTGGGGAGTTTGACTGGGGCGGTACATCTCTCAAATAATAACGGAGGTGTCCCAAGGCCAGCTCAGTGCGGACAGAAACCACACATAGAGCAAAAGGGCAAATGCTGACTTGATCTCGGTGTTCAGTACGCACAGAGACAGCAAAAGCTCGGCCTATCGATCCTTTTGGTTTAAAGAGTTTTTAATAAGAGGTGTCAGAAAAGTTACCACAGGGATAACTGGCTTGTGGCAGCCAAGCGTTCATAGCGACGTTGCTTTTTGATCCTTCGATATCGGCTCTTCCTATCATTGTGAAGCAAAATTCACCAAGCGTTGGATTGTTCACCCATTCAAGGGAACGTGAGCTGGGTTTAGACCGTCGTGAGACAGGTTAGTTTTACCCTACTAATGACAAAATATTATTGCGACAGCATTCCTGCGTAGTACGAGAGGAACCGCAGGTACGGACCAATGGTACAATACTTGTTCGAGCGAACAGTGGTATGATGCTACGTCCGTTGGATTATGCCTGAACGCCTCTAAGGTTGTATCCGTGCTGGACTGCAATGATAAATATGGGGCAAATTGCATTGTATGGCTTCTCTAAATCATTTAAAGTTTATAAATTTAATTTATAAACGACAAAATGAATATATGTGATGCCAATGTTATTTATAACATAGCAAATGCGGGAGGATTCAAATATCACCCGTATGCCGCGCTAGTTATATATAAAAACATTATTTAATACAATGACAATGCCTAGAATCAATTGTAAACGACTTTGGTAACGGGCAAGGTGTTGTAAGTGGTAGAGCAGCTGCCATACTGCGATCCACTGAAGCTTAACCTTTGCTTGATGATTCGAAAACAATTTATTGGAATTAATTTTCCAATTTATTATTGTTTTGATGTAATCATCTTATAAAAATATGCATATTTAAAATATGCAATATAAAGAGAGGCGCTTGTTTAGGGGCCAAGTCCTCTATAAAAATGATGAAAAAGCAAATATTGTAATCTACTACAATAAAGTACAAATAAAGCAACAAAAATTTTGTTAGTTGAACTTTATTATATTTGGGCTAATAAAGTCGATATATTTATACAGATGTGTTTTAAGCGACCAATGAAAGTAAGTGAGGTTTTCCTTACCTAGGCCGCTTACACAAAATATATTAGCGAAGTTCATATATATATAACTTGTTCACTTTCATTATTTAAATTGTTGCTTGTACGGTAGTATTATTTACAAAGAGAAAAATGTAAATGAAATATTACAATAATGTACAAATAAAGCAACTAAAATTTTGTTAGTTGAACTTTATTATATTTGGGCTAATAAAGTCGATATATTTATACAGATGTGTTTTAAGCGACCAATGAAAGTAAGTGAGGTTTTCCTTACCTAGGCCGCTTACACAAAATATATTAGCGAAGCTCATATATATATAACTTGTTCACTTTCATTATTTAAATTGTTGCTTGTACGGTAGTATTATTT
The DNA here is from genome assembly GCF_040869045.1 of Eurosta solidaginis. Taxonomy (NCBI): domain Eukaryota; kingdom Metazoa; phylum Arthropoda; class Insecta; order Diptera; family Tephritidae; genus Eurosta; species Eurosta solidaginis. The sequence continues at coordinate 14,622 of NW_027137078.1, read as the reverse complement.
ACAAAGAGAAATATGTAAATGAAATATTATAATAATGTACAAATAAAGCAACTAAAATTTTGTTAGTTGAACTTTATTATATTTGGGCTAATAAAGTCGATATATTTATACAGATGTGTTTTAAGCGACCAATGAAAGTAAGTGAGGTTTTCCTTACCTAGGCCGCTTACACAAAATATATTAGCGAAGCTCATATATATATAACTTGCTCACTTTCATTATTTAAATTGTTGCTTGTACGGTAGTATTATTTACAAAGAGAAAAATGTAAATGAAATATTACAATGAAGCACAGCACAAATAAAGCAACAAAAATTTTGTTAGCTGAACTTTATTATATTTGGGCTAATAAAGTCGATATATTTATACAGATGTGTTTTAAGCGACCAATGAAAGTAAGTGAGGTTTTCCTTACCTAGGCCGCTTACACAAAATATATTAGCGAAGCTCATATATATATAACTTGTTCACTTTCATTATTTAAATTGTTTGCATATGCAGAGTAATATTATTTACATTAAACACAAAAAATATAATTTTTATTATATTTTTTAAATATAATTCTGGTTGATCCCGCCAGTAGTTATATGCTTGCCTCAAAGATTAAGCCATGCATGTCTAAGTACACACGAATTAAAAGTGAAACCGCAAAAGGCATCAGTCAGTTATGGTTCCATAGATCGATCATTAACAGTTAGTTGGATAACTGTGGTAATTCTAGAGCTAATACATGCAATAATATAAACACGGACCTTATGGAACGTGTGCTTTTATTAGACTAAAACCAAGCGATCTTTATAGATTGTTATATTGGTTGAACTCTAGATAAACATGCAGATCGTATGGTCATCTACAACTAAAAACTTTAAATGGGTAAGAACCTCACCTTTTTTGATATGAAGGTTGAAGTTATATGATATAATGTGCCCAGTGGGGGGCGACTTTTGGTAAGCAGAACTGGCGCTGTGGGATGAACCGAACGTAATGTTACGGTGTCCAAATTAAAGTAAGCGCGGGTAAACGGTGGCGGGAGTAATTATGACTCCCTTAAGATCGCCAAATGCCTCGTTAACTAACTTTTAAAATGTGTTGCGACTAACGAAGTGCAAACTAGCATTGCACTGAGGCCGCGCACATATAAAAATGTATGAAAATTATATATAAAGAGGCGTTTGTTAGGTGCGACAAATCCTCTATAAAAACTAAGAACGAAAGTTAGAGCTAGCGATTGGGTGTAGCTACGGCTCTCTCAGTCGCTTCCCGGGAAACCAAAGCTTTTGGACTCCGGGGGAAGTATGGTTGCAAAGCTGAAACTTAAAGGAATTGACGGAAGGGCACTATCAGGAGTGGAGCCTGCGGCATAATTTGACTCAACACAAGAAAACTTAACAGGTCCGAACATAACATATATATATGAAAGTATATATATGAAAGTTTTAAAAGTTTCAAAATACTTTTGTAATGTGTTGCGACTAACGAAGTGCAAACTAGCATTGCACTGAGGCCGCGCACATATAAAAATGTATGAAAATTATATTATAAATACAAGTACTTGTATGAAACTTTTTTCTACTTGTATGAAACTTTGTACTTGTATGGAAGTTTGTACTTGTATGAAACTTTTTTCTACTTGTATGAAACTTTGTACTTGTATGGAAGTTTGTACTTGTATGAAACTTTTTTCTACTTGTATGAAACTTTGTACTTGTATGGAAGTTTGTACTTGTATGAAAGTTTCTACTTGTATGAAACTTTGTACTTGTATGGAAGTTTGTACTTGTATGAAAGTTTCTACTTGTATGAAACTTTGTACTTGTATGGAAGTTTGTACTTGTATGAAAGTTTCTACTTGTATGAAACTTTGTACTTGTATGGAAGTTTGTACTTGTATGAAAGTTTCTACTTGTATGAAACTTTGTACTTGTATGGAAGTTTGTACTTGTATGAAAGTTTCTACTTGTATGAAACTTTGTACTTGTATGGAAGTTTGTACTTGTATGAAAGTTTCTACTTGTATGAAACTTTGTACTTGTATGGAAGTTTGTACTTGTATGAAAGTTTCTACTTGTATGAAACTTTGTACTTGTATGAAAGTTTGTATCTTGTACTTGTATGAAAGTTTGTATCTTCATACATTTTTCGTCATGTGAGGTGAGCGGGTCAGAAAACAATTTTAAGAAACGTATGAAAACTTTGGTCAGCCATATAAAACCACTAAGCGTAGCTAACAGACGCTGACAAAGTTTCATACAAGTACTAACATCTACTTATATGAAAGTTTTGAAATTTTTAAAATACTTCAAAAATGTGTTGATACTATCGAAATGCAAGCTAAAAACACTTAAACGTATGAAAACTTTGGTCAGCCATACAAAACCACTAAGCGTAGCTAACAGACACTGACAAAGTTTCATACAAGTGCTAATATCTGCTTATATGAAAGTTTTGAAATTTTCAAAATACTTAAAAAATTTGTTGCTGCTAAAGAAGTGCAAGCTAAAAACACTTAAACGTATGAAAACTTTGGTCAGCCATACAAAACCACTAAGCGAAGCTAACAGACACTGACAAAGTTTCATACAAGTACTAACATCTACTTATATGAAAGTTTTGAAATTTTCAAAATACTTAAAAAATATGTTGCTGCTAACGAAATGCAAGCTAAAAACACTTAAACGTATGAAAACTTTGGTCAGCCATACAAAACCACTAAGCGTAGCTAACAGACACTGACAAAGTTTCATACAATTACTTACATCTACTTATATGAAAGTTTTGAAATTTTCAAAATACTTAAAAAATGTGTTGCTGCTAACGAAATGCAAGCTAAAAACACTTAAACGTATGAAAACTTTGGTCAGCCATACAAAACCACTAAGCGAAGCTAACAGACACTGACAAAGTTTCATACAAGTACTAACATCTACTTATATGAAAGTTTTGAAATTTTCAAAATACTTCAAAAATATGTTGCTGCTAACGAAATGCAAGCTAAAAACACTTAAACGTATGAAAACTTTGGTCAGCCATACAAAACCACTAAGCGTAGCTAACAGACACTGACAAAGTTTCATACAAGTACTAACATCTACTTATATGAGAGTTTTGAAATTTTCAAAATACTTAAAAAATGTGTTGCTGCTAACGAAATGCAAGCTAAAAAACACTTAAACGTATGAAAACTTTGGTCAGCCATACAAAACCACTAAGCGAAGCTAACAGACACTGACAAAGTTTCATACAAGTACTAACATCTACTTATATGAAAGTTTTGAAATTTTCAAAATACTTAAAAAATGTGTTGCTGCTAACGAAGTGCAAGCTAAAAACACTTAAACGTATGAAAACTTTGGTCAGCCATACAAAACCACTAAGCGAAGCTAACAGACACTGACAAAGTTTCATACAAGTACTAACATCTACTTATATGAAAGTTTTGAAATTTTCAAAATACTTAAAAAATGTGTTGCTGCTAACGAAGTGCAAGCTAAAAACACTTAAACGTATGAAAACTTTGGTCAGCCATACAAAACCACTAAGCGAAGCTAACAGGCACTGACAAAGTTTCATACAAGTACTAACATCTACTTATATAAAAGTTTTGAAATTTTCAAAATACTTAAAAAATGTGTTGCAGCTAACGAAATGCAAGCTAAAAACACTTAAACGTATGACAACTTTGGTCAGCCATACAAATTACTAAGCGAAGCTAACAGACACTGACAAAGTTTCATACAAGTACAAACTTCCATACAAGTACAGTTTGTACTTGTATGAAAGTTTCTACTTGTATGAAACTTTGTACTTGTTTGGAAGTTTGTATTTGTATGAAAGTTTCTACTTGTATGAAACTTTGTACTTGTATGAAAGTTTGTATCTTGTACTTGTATGAAAGTTTGTATCTTCATACATTTTTCGTCATGTGAGGTGAGCAGGTCAGAAAACAATTTTAAGAAACGTATGAAAACTTTGGTCAGCCATACAAAACCACTAAGCGTAGCTACCAGACACTGACAAAGTTTCATACTAGTACTAGCATCTACTTATATGAAAGTTTTGAAATTTTCAAAATACTTGAAAAATGTGTTGCTACTAATGAAATGCAAGCTAAAAACACTTAAACGTATGAAAACTTTGGTTAGCCATACAAAACCAGTAAGCGAAGCTAACAGGCACTGACAAAGTTTCATACAAGTACTAACATCTACTTATATGAAAGTTTTGAAATTTTCAAAATACTTCTAAAATGTGTTACTACTATCGAAATGCAAGCTAAAAACACTTAAACGTATGAAAACTTTGGTCAGCCATACAAAACCACTAAGCGTAGCTAACAGACACTGACAAAGTTTCATACAAGTACTGACATCTACTTATATGAAAGTTTTGAAATTTTCAAAATACTTAAAAAATGTGTTGCTACTATCGAAATGCAAGCTAAAAACACTTAAACGTATGAAAACTTTGGTCAGCCATACAAAACCACTAAGCGAAGCTAAGAGACACTGACAAAGTTTCATACAAGTACTAACATCTACTTATATGAAAGTTTTGAAATTTTCAAAGTACTTAAAAAATGTGTTGCTGCTAACGAAATACAAGCTAAAAACAGTTAAACGTATGAAAACTTTGGTCAGCCATACAAAACTACTAAGCGAAGCTAAAAGACACTGACAAAGTTTCATACAAGTACTAACATCTACTTATATGAAAGTTTTGAAATTTTCAAAATACTTAAAAAATGTGTTGCTGCTAACGAAATGCAAGCTAAAAACACTTAAACGTATGAAAACTTTGGTCAGCCATACAAAACCACTAAGCGTAGCTAACAGGCACTGACAAAGTTTCATACAAGTACTAGCATCTACTTATATCAAAGTTTTGAAATTTTCAAAATACTTAAAAAATGTGTTGCTGCTAACGAAATGCAAGCTAAAAACACTTAAACGTATGAAAACTTTGGTCAGCCATACAAAACCACTAAGCGTAGCTAATAGACACTGACAAAGTTTCATACAAGTACTAACATCTACTTATATGAAAGTTTTGAAATTTTCAAAATACTTAAAAAATGTGTTGCTGCTAACGAAATGCAAGCTAAAAACACTTAAACGTATGAAAACTTTGGTCAGCCATACAAAACCACTAAGCGAAGCTAAAAGACACTGACAAAGTTTCATACAAGTACAAACTTCCATACAAGTACAGTTTGTACTTGTATGAAAGTTTCTACTTGTATGAAACTTTGTACTTGTTTGGAAGTTTGTATTTGTATGAAAGTTTCTACTTGTATGAAACTTTGTACTTGTATGAAAGTTTGTATCTTGTACTTGTATGAAAGTTTGTATCTTCATACATTTTTCGCCATGTGAGGTGAGCGAGTCAGAAAACAATTTTAGGTAATGTATGAAAACTTTGGTCAGCCATACAAAACCACTAAGCGTAGCTAACTGACACTGACAAAGTTTCATACAAGTACCAACATCTACTTATATGAAAGTTTTGAAATTTTCAAAATACTTCAAAAATGTGTTTCTACTATCGAAATGCAAGGTAAAAACACTTAAACGTATGAAAACTTTGTGTTGCGACTAACGAAGTGCAAACTAGCATTGCACTGAGGCCGCGCACATATAAAAAATGTATGAAAATTAGTTTTAGCTAAGCAAAACTAAGTAAAAATAAGCAAATTTAAGCTTATTAACTCAAATATTAATACATCAAGTGTTGATATTTGATATAATTCCTAGTAAGACTGTTAGTTAAATTAGGATATGTTGATCATATAATGGTTTTCATATTCTAAACTAACAGTCAAATTTTAGAGGCGCTTGTTAGAGCTGCGGCAACAAGTACTCTATAAAAATGGTTGCTTGTATGAAAGTTTCCTAGCAGAAATGAAAAAGTGAAGACAAAACTAAGTAAAAATAAGCAAATTTAAGCTTATTAACTCAAATATTAATACAACAAGTGTTGATATTTGATATAATTCCTAGTAAGACTGTTAGTTAAATTAGAAGATGTTGATCATATAATGGTTTTCATATTCTAAACTAACAGTCAAATTTTAGTATGAGAAAATTTCTCATACGAAAAATGTGTTGCGACCAATGAAGTGCAAGGAGGTAACATTGCACTGAGGCCGCACACATATAAAAATGTATGAAAATTAGTTTTAGCTAAGCAAAACTAAGTAAAAATAAGCAAATTTAAGCTTATTAACTCAAATATTAATACAACAAGTGTTGATATTTGATATAATTCCTAGTAAGACTGTTAGTTAAATTAGAAGATGTTGATCATATAATGGTTTTCATATTCTAAACTAACAGTCAAATTTTAGTATGAGAAAATTTCTCATACGAAAAATGTGTTGCGACCAATGAAGTGCAAGGAGGTAACATTGCACTGAGGCCGCACACATATAAAAATGTATGAAAATTAGTTTTAGCTAAGCAAAACTAAGTAAAAATAAGCAAATTTAAGCTTATTAAATTAAATATTAATACATCAAAGTGTTGATATTTGATATAATTCCTAGTAAGACTGTTAGTTAAATTAGGATATGTTGATCATATAATGGTTTTCATATTCTAAACTAACAGTCAAATTTTAGAGGCGCTTGTTAGAGCTGCGGCAACAAGTACTCTATAAAAATGGTTGCTTGTATGAAAGTTTCCTAGCAGAAATGAAAAAGTGAAGACAAAACTAAGTAAAAATAAGCAAATTTAAGCTTATTAACTCAAATATTAATACAACAAGTGTTGATATTTGATATAATTCCTAGTAAGACTGTTAGTTAAATTAGAAGATGTTGATCATATAATGGTTTTCATATTCTAAACTAACAGTCAAATTTTAGTATGAGAAAATTTCTCATACGAAAAATGTGTTGCGACCAATGAAGTGCAAGGAGGTAACATTGCACTGAGGCCGCACACATATAAAAATGTATGAAAATTAGTTTTAGCTAAGCAAAACTAAGTAAAAATAAGCAAATTTAAGCTTATTAAATCAAATATTAATACATCAAGTGTTGATATTTGATATAATTCCTAGTAAGACTGTTAGTTAAATTAGAAAATGTTGATCATATATTGGTTTTCATATTCTAAACTAACT
>NW_027137078.1:0-2500 GCF_040869045.1 Eurosta solidaginis | reverse complement strand
AAACATTATATGGTTGTACTTACGATTTATTTAAAAATAAATAAAGGATAAGTTAATTTGTTTGCATTAACAATGTAAAAATTGTTTTTGTAAACTAAGACATACGCAACTGAAAAATGTTTGGGTAAAAATTGGATTATTTTATTGATGTTTCAATAAATATGAAAATTTTAAAAAAAAATTGACATACAATTAAAAAACAAAAATTTAAAACTCTAAGCGGTGGATCACTTGGCTCATGGGTCGATGAAGAACGCAGCAAACTGTGCGTCATCGTGTGAACTGCAGGACACATGAACATCGACATTTCGAACGCATATTGCAGTCCATGCTGTTACGTACTTTAATTTATTTTAAAGTGCTGCTTGGACTACATATGGTTGAGGGTTGTAAGACTATGCTAAATAAGTTGCTTGATCTTTTAATTTTAAATTGAAAGATTTTAAAGCAAATGGTATATTATTGGATATACATTATCCATAATATGAATAGTCAAATTAAAATATATATAATAAAAATATATTTTCCAAGAAATCCTCAAAATTAAGAAAAAAATCTTAGTATTCCTTAAAGCGAAAATAAACAAACAAACATACATTATATTATATAAATAATAATTTTGTTTATATTGGGGGAACGTCTAGCTTAAAATAAAAATTTTTATTCTAGAATTGCTCCTTTATTTAATAAAACAAATTATAATAATATTTATTTTAATATCAATGTGTGTGTATAAAAATGAAAAATTTTTATCAAGGATGAAAAGATTTTTAAGTCTTAATGGATTTAAAAGAAAAAATATTTGTTTTATATATATATAAAAAAAAAAAAAAAAAAATTATACAACCTCAACTCATATGGATTACCCCCTGAATTTAAGCATATTAATGAGGGGAGGAAAAGAAACCTAACAAGGATTTTCTTAGTAGCGGCGAGCGAAAAGAAAACAGTTCAGCACTAAGTCACTTTGGTAAGCAAATGTGAGATGCAGTGTATGGAATATCTTAATATCTAGTATGAGAAATTAGCGATTTAAGTCCTCTTAAATGAGGCCATTTACCCATAGAGGGTGCCAGGCCCGTATAACGTTAATGATTACTAGAAGATATTTCCAAAGAGTCGTGTTGCTTGATAGTGCAGCACTAAGTGGGTGGTAAACTCCATCTAAAACTAAATATAACCATGAGACCGATAGTAAACAAGTACCGTGAGGGAAAGTTGAAAAGAACTCTGAATAGAGAGTTAAATAGTACGTGAAACTGCTTAGAGGTTAAGCCCGATGAACCTGAATATCCATTATGAAAAATTCATCATTATATATATAATATTAATTTATTAATATTATAAAAATAGTGTGCATTTTTTTCATATAAGGACATTGTAATCTATTAACATATAAATTATTTATCAAAAGATCATTGGCTTTAAGTTTATTTTAATTAATTTGCTTTATAGCTTATTAATATTAAATAAATGCCTAATGATTGATAAAGTGTTGATAGATTTATTATATATAATGCTAAAATTCATTTATGAATTTTACAATAATTTTAAAATCATTGATTTTAATATTTATTGTATGCATTTATATGATTTACAATGCGAAAGATTCAGGATACCTTCGGGACCCGTCTTGAAACACGGACCAAGGAGTCTAACATATGTGCAAGTCATTGGGTTATTTTATATAAACCTAATGGCATAATTAACTTAACTTAAAATATATGGGATTAATTTTAGTCTATTTTAATTATAGTCTATTAATTCAATCCCGGGGCGTTCTATATAATTATGTATAATAATAATTTATTATTATTTATACCTCTAATTGGAGCGTACCTTGAGCATATATGCTGTGACCCGAAAGATGGTGAACTATACTTGATCAGGTTGAAGTCAGGGGAAACCCTGATGGAAGACCGAAACAGTTCTGACGTGCAAATCGATTGTCAGAATTGAGTATAGGGGCGAAAGACCAATCGAACCATCTAGTAGCTGGTTCCCTCCGAAGTTTCCCTCAGGATAGCTGGTGCATTTTAAAATTATGTAAAATAATCTTATCTGGTAAAGCGAATGATTAGAGGCCTTAGGGTCGAAACGATCTTAACCTATTCTCAAACTTTAAATGGGTAAGAACCTCACCTTTCTTGATATGAAGGTTGAGGTTATGATATAATGTGCCCAGTGGGCCACTTTTGGTAAGCAGAACTGGCGCTGTGGGATGAACCAAACGTAATGTTACGGTGCCCAAATTAACAACTCATGCAGATACCATGAAAGGCGTTGGTTGCTTAAAACAGCAGGACGGTGGACATGGAAGTCGTAATCCGCTAAGGAGTGTGTAACAACTCACCTGCCGAAGCAACTAGCCCTTAAAAATGGATGGCGCTTAAGTTGTATACCTATACATTACCGCTAAAGTAGATGATTTATAATACAATTTCGATTGAATTATAAATTTTGAAACTTTAGTGAGTAGGAGGGTACAATGGTGTGCATA